>NC_041396.2:106422667-106722667 GCF_900747795.2 Erpetoichthys calabaricus | reverse complement strand
TTATAATCCTTTTTGCTATTAGTTTTTGCTTTTAGCTCTCTTAGAAAGCTTTTTAAGTAAAGCTTTTTGGTCCATGACCCAGTCTTTGCTGTGCAGAGCTGCTACTTGTATTAAGCATTGATAAAGCCAGAGCAGCAAATATTCTGACTCTGAGGGTCCATTTAGGAGTAACTTGCAAGGACATGAGAGATGCTATATAATCATATACTCCTATGATTAACAGTGTATTTAAGAAGTGTAACCATCAACTGTAATTCAGTCATTACCTTCACTGTAGTGCATGGCTACATGTGCATGATAATACAGCTCCTTACTATCGTGGAATTGGCTTTATAACTTTATCTTTGACAGTAGAAATTCTGGTGTGCATTTGGGAGGGATTTGTTGTTTAACATAATATATTAATAAATATTTATTTATTGAGCTTCTGTAAAAAGTCAAAATTCCCCCTAGGGACAAACATTATCTATCTACAAAAGAAATCAACATATCTGTGGGCAGAATCTGTAAGATATACAAATAGCCTTATGTGCATGGTACAATAATAAATTGTACTTAAAACTCAAAATTCTGTAGAATTTGTAGCAAATGGCATAGTCACTAACAAGAAATAATCCTTCATTAAAAAATCATCTACTTTTTTACTATGTGGTGCATATCTCTACAAACAGCAAAATCCAATGTGGCTTTGTTTAAGAATAAAGCTTGCTAATATAAGTTAATGGCCACATTTTTGGTTGTGTTTAATTTCCATAATATTATTCTGCATCTGTGTATCATTAAACAGATGGCACACATTGTTTACAATACAGCAAGAAAATAGCCTAAGACTTTGAGAAAGTTGTGTATAATAAAAAAAATGAAAGTAATAAAAACATTTATTCTGTTGTCTATTAATTAAGATTTCACAAAAATGATTTTCATTTAAGCATTTCTTCAGCTATTTGGACATTATTTAAAGAACATGGATGTATGTTCTATTAATCTATTTATAAGTATTCAGAATAATGTAAGCTTTAATATATGCTATAATTAGGTTTGGCAACTTAATGCTCTGTTTTAATGTTCACCATTAAGGTTAGGGTATACATTAAATTACTAAAATATTTGGTGTTTTTAATATTCAATTTAATAACACATTTCATTTTTGCTGCTAAATTTATTTTACCTAAGGTAGAGCACATTATTGTAAAGTCTACCTGAAACAAGTGCTTTTAAATAGAGCAAGAAACCATTTTTGAACTACTGCTCTTTCGCAACCCCAAATGTTGCTAATTTCACATAAAGTAGCATGATAAATGCTTAATAAATGTCTGGAAATATTAATCTGGCTACATACTAACGTAATACATAAAAGAAATAACTCTGATATTCATTAAACAATATTAGAACCATCAAAGAAATACAGCAAGGCTTCAAAGGCTACAGAGCCATTTATTGTCTTAAGAAATATGTCAGGCTTGTGCTTAATCTTCAGCGTCGCAGGTGCTGTGCTGTAACTCATCTGTGCAATTTTTTGGCTTGTTTTGTCAATATTAGTGATGCCAAAATGCATTACCTACAAGAGGTCGTTTTGGAGCTTGAGCAAATAGATAAAATGAACACATTTTTCTGGCACACAAAGCTCTGCAATCAAAGATAACTCTGAATTACATTTACGTATGATAAAAAAATATTGTTTTAAATTGCATGAGAGTTAGTTGCGGATTCAGTGTAACAAAATAACTTTAGCTAAAACTAAATGCTTGCTGTGAATAATAATATTGTGTGTTTATGAAAAACATTTTACTTTTAGTAGTCTGTGCAATATGGTGGTGCTGTGGAGAATAGATTTCAGTGTTTGTGGATGAGTGTAAGAGCAGAGTACAGTAATGTTTTCAGGCAGATACTGTGGACACACACTTCAAACATGATTATCAGACAATGATGTATGGAAATCTGCCCTTGACAGAATACAGTGTTCCTGGCTGTGTACAAGACATGGGCTGTTTTTTGTTACTAACTGCAGTACTGACTTTTGTTTAAAAATAAAAAAAATATATAATAATGCCCTGATGTATCTCTTCTTATCCTAACAGTGGATGTTTTGACAGTGTGTTTTGTTTGTGAAATAAACTTTGTAAGAAGGCTCCTTTACATGTGAGTAAAAAGAAATATATGGAAGAAAGGTGAAAAATGTGACTGGAGTGGTGATAAGGCATTTGGATATTTTCTAAAATCTATCAGTGATCAATATTTTTGGTGTATACTGATGAAATTTAAATCTATTCTTCAAGTCTGTATGTGTGATCTTTGTTTTTATTTGTTAAGTAGGGGGTTCACACCCTGCTTGCTTCGCTTGCCAACCCCCCTGGCCTTCGCTCAATCAGCTGCTGCTGTGCCGCGTGATCTGCATCTCGCGTGGCACTTCGAACATTTAAAAGCCTGTACAGCAGCTGTCCTACTCTTTGTGTTTTATTTCCAGCCCCAGGTGTGGTTAAATCTCTTGGCACAAAGTCTCGTCTCGCAGGACGTGAGTTCTTGATATTTTTTACTATATAATTTAAAAACAGAATAAGAATCTGAAAATCTAACAATATCACATTAAAGTTTGATAAATTCTGAAAAGAATGATGCCAAACATATATATGTAGGTTTTAAAACAAGCCAGATTTAAAGTGTGACAAAAACGTGACATAAAATTGTTGCACAAAATTGTTGCACTTTTAGGCTTAGGCTTATATATATAGAGAGAGAGTAGATTTTGTAAGAACATTGTGTGTATAGTGCTTTATACCATACCATACAATACAATACAATGCAACATATTTTTGTATAGCACTCCTAACTGAGGACAATTCTAAGTTAAAATACAAGTATAGATTATACTAATTACAGAATACAGATTTAGTACATATACCATACAGATTTCTTAAAACATACAGAAAGCAAAGTAGGAACTGATTAGCATAAATGGAAACCAACAATATCTGCCCATTAATTCATTGATGAACTATGGCCAGTTGACAATGGAGTAGATTACAATTATTAAAAGAAAGTCATAGACAAAGTCAGACATAGTCACAGTCCTGGGGACCTTGGCCGAGCAGCCTCCTACCCTGTCCTTCACATTCTATAGTGGAGTCTGTGTTTGCCACCCAGTCTAATGAAAGAGTCACTCCATCTGATTATTCCAATGCTCCTTTATTTGAGATGGCTTTTTGTTATGCAGAAAAGCAGCTTGTGATTCTAATGCTCCTTTATTTGAGATGACTTTTCCAAATGCAGAAAAGCAGCTTGGCAGTAGTGCAGTGGCACTAAGTGCCTCATCAAGAGAAACAGAACAGAAGAGGGTTAGTAATGGCTTATAAATACTGCATTATTGTATATATTTTTTATTTTATTTCAAGAATGTAACCTAATGTACAATCAAGCAGATACCATTTGCAGGACTTATGCAACAAATAACTTGAAAAACAAATGTAAAAAAAAAAGAAAGACAACATAGGTTTTTTTTCTGTCACAACAACAACAATTTCTCTCACCACTGCATTACCCTCTTCCAGTTGAGTGTTGCCTTCATTCCTCCCAGGTCCGACTCACCCAGGTAAGGGAGTGCACCCCCTTTTATTGAGGACCTGGGAATATTTCTGGTCCCAGGGACACTGCCCGATGGAAGTACTTCTGGGTCATACGGAAGTCCAATAAATTGGGGAGTGTATCTCCCTCTAGCTCCCCCTTGTGGTACCCACGGACCCCGGCAGGGCTGTGCTGCCAGACTACAATTCCTGCTGGTGTCTGATTGGCTGTTGATAATAATAATAATAATAATTCTTTGCATTTATGTAGCGCTTTTCTCACTACTAAAAGCGCTTAGCAATTGCAGGTTAAGGCCCAACAGAACAGAGTCTCTTTTGGCATTTATGGGATTCAAACCAGCAACCTTCCGATTGCCAGTGCAGATCCATAGCCTCAGAGCCACCACTCTGCCACATATGGATTGCTGCCGCCATCTAACACCTGGGGGAATTAAATTCTCCTCTGTAACAGTCCTTCCCTTTTTTTTCTTCTGGCCAGGTAAGGAATTAGGTACACATCCGGTCGGGAGGCCTGTCGATGGTTTTGGTGCTTTCCATCTGGGTAGGGTATCTTCTTTGGTTGGGATGTCCATCCATACCTTAGGATAGTCTTGTCCGGGTGTGCCATCCTTCTCTCTCATGGCCGGGATGCCTTTTTGTTTGCTCCAGGCCTCCCTTCTGGGTAAGGGACCTTCCTGACTTCCTGCCGGGTTTGCCTGTATATCCTATGTACCTCTACATAGCTCCCCCGTTCAGCAGAGGCCTATCAGTCATAGCGTCCAGTCCTGCAAGGGGGTATGTGCAGTGCAGTGGCAGGCATCCAGCGGCCAAGTCGTCTCTGCAAAAAGAACAAAAAGAACAGTTGGGAGGACACAATGTCTGTTGTCATCACAAAAGCAATTCTGGCACACAGTAGAAACGTGAGCATTGTGTCTTGTGGTCACCAATTTCCAAATCATTGTACCCCTGTGAATCCCTTTGATTGGACAGCTTGTCTGCAGACATATGCAATATGGGCGGATACAAAAACATGTGGTATGGGCTAGCAGCTCTGATTGTCTCCCACAGGTTTGTTGGGTGTGTCATTCCCAAAAGACCAGCCTCTCCTTTTTCTATGTGGCCTTTGGACAATTAGGGATCCTCTTTTGATTAGTGAGGGCTTTGTGTGGCGTTAACCATAACAAATTCACATTTTCCTTTGTGTTTTGCAGGAGCCCGCCCTACTTGACACCCAGTCACGTTATCTGGGGTCCCTTCAGATGATGTCCCCTTTACTTTTCCCAACCTGACTTTTACAGTCTGAGTAATCGCCTCTGAGATTCATGGTTCAGGCAAGGTAAATTTTTCAACAATATCTGACACAGCTGTTGGAGTGTTACTTGATTCCTTTCTGATGGATCAGGGATTATTTCACATTGCACTCCTTTATTATGTACTATACAATGCTCACTCACCTGTATAGCTAGATCAACTCTATGTGTTATTTTATGCCCATCTGCTGTAGATACTGGAGCGCAGCTTCTATTGGTAATTTTGCTAATTTCTCAACCTCCCTGATTGCAACCTCAGTGTTATTTAGGATAGATTGCAGCTTTATCAATGGCTCCAATAGTTTCTCAAGCCTGTCCAAATCAATCGACTCCTCAGGCTTTTTCAACGGTTGTCGGCAAGAACTTCAGAAATCTTCGTTAACAATCCAGGAGTCGCATGAGAGGCTCCATCAATGCATTTGGTGGAATCTCCAAAGGTTTTGGCTTAGGACGATTGTGAACAGGACTGATCTGCCTCGGCAATACCAATTTGTTGCAGGGATCAGAACATTTGTCCTGCTCCGGCCGATCTCCCTTTGGAGAAGATAAAGAGAGACTCACCATCTTTTGCTTCATTGAGGCTTGGCTGGGCTTACTTTTAATTCTGGTGGCACTGAGATATTAAATGAAAGATTCTTTTCCCACCATACTCTGGGAGCATTAAAGGGAAGATTCTTTGAGATCACTTTATATATTGTTAATATGCTGTCTGAATCTTCAAGACTGATAAGTATTGCCTCTGAAATAGAAATGGGTGGGAGGTCTGGAAAATCACGCAGATTGCCTTTAACAAAATTTCTAATTTGAAAACAGTGGAAAAATTGTGTTGCTGGTAAGTTACATTTGAAATGTAATTGTTCATAAGATACAGTATAAACACATTACCTTTGTACAGTTTTCTTAGTGCCTTAATCCTGATCATTTTTCCAATGATTAAATACTGTGTATGTTTGAGAGGGTTGATAAAGGTGATTATCATGTAAAGGAGCAACAGATTAAAGCTTCTCTGCCTTGAGGTGCATTTTGCATTAGTTTTATATTCAGAGTGATTGATGGACGACTGATTTACTAGTATACTGCGGAATCAACATTTTTTTTACTTATAATTTTGAAACTGTATTACAAATAAACAGAGATGCAGTATGCAGGGTAAATCAGCAGGTCTAATTATGGTAACCTTGAGTAAACTAGCGTGTTTTCTACCTGGATTTAAAGATCACTGAGGAGACTGAAGGGGCATTTCTTATATTAGCAGGCAGATCATTCAATAGCTTATGGGCCCTGTAACTAAAAGTTCAACTTAAAAAAAAAAGTAACACTTTGAATCATAAACAGACCGGCATTTTGAAATCTTAATGTATGCTCTGGTTTGTAAGTAATGATAAGTTCAGATAATTAAGCAGGACCTTGGTCATTTAAGGCTTTATATGTTAAAAGGAGGATTTTGAAATCAGCTATATGCCTAAGTGGAAGCCAGTGCAAGGACTGGATAACTGGGGTTATGTGTTCATACTTTCTGGTTTGTGTACTGATTCTTGCAGCAGCTGCAGCAGCATTTGGAATTAACTAAAAGCAGTATAAAGAATGATTTGAACAACTAGTGAATAATGCTTTGCAGAAGTCATTCCTACTTAAAGGTAACTGTACAAATTCATTTCTCAGTAACCTGCATATTAAGAAACATCATCATTTTCCAGCATTTACTGTATAAGGTGGAAAAATAATAGTTTTATAATATTAGTTCTAAATGATATGCTAATGCCAAAGATAATGCCTAACTTGCTTGTTGATTCAGTAAAACTAATGGTGATTCCAACTGAGTTAAAAAATGACAGAATGTTGTTGCATTTAACATCATTCCCCCCAAAAAATGCCTTTTCTGTTTTTTTCTGCATTCAGAGACAAGTAGATTTCATCCATTCACTCCTTTAACTCACTGATTACTAATTAAGGACTGCATCAGAGAAATGTCATATATATATATAAATTGAAAACAGTAACGGTCCCCCTACTGAGCCCTGTGTACTGTCAGCACATTTCTGTATGTATTAGAATTGATTTGATAAATAAGAACTAAACCAGGCAAAAAGAGTGCCTGTTAGCCCAATGTAAGTTTCCAGTATGTGCATTAAAATAGAACGGTCAGTGGTATCAAACACTCCGGTTAAATCTAACAAAATAATTACTGTGGAATTTTCTTCATCACAGGATATTTGAATATTGTTTACCACACAGATTAATGCTGCTTATGTACTGTGGTTGGTGCAGAAGCCAGACTGGAATTTTCTCAAATAAATTGTGAGGTATAAGATGAGAGTGAGGCTTTGGCTTTTCAAGTAGCGGTCTAATAACTGACACTTGTAGGAAGTGTGCCATTCAGTAATGAGCTATTTATAATGCTAAGAATGGATGCTGCCAGAACATCTATTGATTTTTTTTTTTGCTAGTTTAGTTGGTACTGGGCTTAAGAAATATGTAGTAGGCTTCATTTAGAAGTTAAAGTTTTGAACTCCTGTTCTGTTACCAAATTATAATTAATAAAGTGGTGTGTGCAAGATGAAAAAGGGGTTTCCTAATCTAGTATTACATTTGCAAGGTAACACTGAGATTTGGGGTCTTATCCTGTTGATTTTCTTATTCAAGGAGTTCATAATATATGCACTGTTGGCATCTGTATGTATTTTGCATTGTATTTCAGTATAACCATTTGTTGGATTAGCCACTGTTCTAAACAGTGCACAAGGATTATTAAAGTTGTTATCTAAGTTTGAGAGAGCTTTAAAAAGAGCCTTTTTTATACTTTTTAACACTCTCTAGCCATGCATTTTGGAAGACTTGCAGTTTTGTTGCTCTTCAGCTATGCCCCAGTTTTCAACATTCTAATTTAAGAGGTTGATTACTCTTGTTAAACCTATGGTGTAGCGGGTCTGCAGCTACAAAATTAATGGCCAGTTTTAAATAAATGCCCAAAAAAAGGTGCAGACTCCAATTGGGTTCTGGTGTGCATGAGTGTGTGTTGCTCCATGGATAATTTAGGAACTGGCTGACAGTGCCACATACACCTGTGGAGGCAGATGGCTCAGTAAGGCACCTCAATGATGCCATGGAGAGAGCAACACCTCGCACCCATATCCAATTAGGCAACATAGGATAAAGGACCCTGCACGGGACAGAATGGGGAATGAAAAAAACAGATTGGAAGAATGAGAAAAAGAAAGGAGGTTAAAGGAAGCAGAGAGAAGGCAGGAGTTGGAGAGAGCTGGCACGTGTGAACGAGAGATAACAAGAAGGCAGGCAATCAGGAGTAAGTCCATCAGGAGAGTTTACGGCTAACTTTTGGAGGCTGAAGGAGGCCACTTCAGTTGAACGATTCAGGAGCTAGAGTGACTCATGCACTGTTCGTGTGGAGCAACTCTGTGTAAGGCCAGGAGAAAGGCAGTGGGAGCTGCAGAGGTTGCAGAAGTCCAATATAGCCTCATTGTTGGATTCCATTGATCCAGGGAGGCATTTAACTTTAACTGCTGAACTGACATTGCAATTCTGTCAATCTACACTATGCAGTTCTCAAGTATGAATACCTTTTTGTACTCAGCCTCAACAGAAGTGCTGCTGCGTGCTGAGAATCTGTTCTGGGTCGGAATTGGTGACCTGGGTTTTTATTTCATAGACCCCTGTTTAACTGTTACACACTCACACTGAATTTTTCCTGCTGATGTTTGTTGGCCATGCACAGACTACAGTGGGGCCTAGAGAGAGACTGAGGCCGAATTAGAAATCGACATATTAACTAAGCAAATTGAATCAATCTAGTTCTTGGTTTGCCTAATCACTATCACATTCCCAATGTGGTCCTCCAAAGCATGTACCTCCCCGACCAACTTTATGTTAACTTTATAGTTTTGGCACGTGAAGCTGTCTGTACTTTTTGATGAAAATCCTAAACTGTTCACACATAAACATGTCTTTGACAGGCAGAGAACAAATATCTGTATCCTTATGTTTTCAGTCACTTCTGTGCCTTCCTAGTTCAGCTCGTTCATTGGGGCCCCTCATGTGCAAGCTTTTACCACCATCTGAGTGATGGACTTCATGCTGTTGGTTCCTTCTCCTAGTTGGATGTCAGCTTTTACGGGCTGATCTACTTTCTCACCTCAAATGAGTTTTTGGCTATTCTGTCCTGGTGCTGTAAAACACCATGTGCATATATGAGACAGCACTGTGCTTCACTTATGCTGCTGCTTGTACTTTGTTTCAGCTGCAATTACATTTGAATTTGACGATGATATCCATCATGCCTTAAATGTACCAGTAAAAGCTTGTGTTGCTAGGACTTTGGTTTTTTTCCTGTTTTATGTGGGTCACCTTTTACAGTACATGTGTACAAATAAACAGTATTAAATTGATCTGATGGACAGATTTCTTTTTTGTTAATGCTAATCCTTGCTATTAATATGTCCACGATTTCTAAAATGTAAAGAATAAATATGGAGGTAAATAAATAACAATGAATTAACAGCATGTTAAAACCTTGTATGGAATGTATTTCATTTATACAGTAAATGTTTTTTATTGTTTGCTTCACATACTCCGTTAATAATTAACATGAATAACAAGTGACTCATACAAAAGTGCAATTCAGGATTAAATCTATACAATCAGCAAAGTTTTGAGGAACCTTTGGGTGACAAGAAAATGCTCAGCTCAGGGAAGAACAGCGGCTGATGGATGTGGAATACCATGGCACATAGTACAGAGCTGCAACAGGACTCGTGTAACAAGAGTGTCAAAGCAATTTAACATCAGGGCTAGATTGGCAAGCAATTTATGAAGGAAGGTCCATGAGTACATCAAGAACAATGGTTAAATATGAGCTGGGGGAGCAAAGCCCTGTGGTAATGTGCTTACCAAGGCATTAACAAAGAGAGAAAAAAATAACTTTGTATAAGAATCTGCATGTTTTATGGTAACAGACAATAGAACAACATTTACCTCTATGGTTTATAAGAAGAGAAGGCAAGATGACGCTTAAATTAGCATTTCAGTGTGGCTTCAGCTGTGTAATATGGCAGGACACTGGCAGTCCCCGCGTTATGGTGCTGCAGAAGTCTATGTGGCTTCATGTGCAGCTCAGTTCTGGGTGTTGGCAGTCCCCGCTTCATGGTGTAGAAGTGTACGTTCCTTTATACAGTATGCAGCCCGATTCCTTGCCAGCTGCTCGTTGCCACCTGTCGCTGAAGTAAAAGAAAAGATATGAGAAGCGTTTAGCTTACCGTGGAGACTGAAAGGGATCCAGGAGGTTAACACTATAATTACCAAAACCTACGAAAAAACACCTCTCTGTCAGCGTCTTTTGTCTTGTTAATGTGTCGACAAACACAAGCAGCAAGCAGCCTACTATCCCAATGGCACCCGCCCTCCACCTCCCACCCCCCACTGCTGCAGAAACAGCAAAAAGCTCCCCCAGTCTGGGAGTGAGGTACTGGGAGCTGTATAGGGTAAATAATATATTGTTATTTGGAACACATGCATTTCATGTGTGTTCGATGTCTACAAAGATCTATGTAAGTGTAGGATGACAGAAAATGCAAGAAATGTTGAACACATATCTAAAAGACAAACTTTTTTCATGTTTTAGTACTAATGACAAAATTTTGACATGAAGTGTATAATGTGTGAATACTGAAGTCCAAATATCAAATAAGCAGGTTCATAAAAGGTACAAATATAACAGAACAAGGGCACTTTTATTCAAGACTATAACCAAAGAAAAAGAAATTGAGTTAGTGTACTTCATTGTCACGAATTCTTTGGTGGTACAGTGGTAAGAGCTGCTGACTCATAATCAACAGGACGCAGGATCGAGCCTTGCCGCAAACTAAAATAAACATTTTGAGTAGTGAGCTGCTCTTATTGTTACTATTACACAATAAAAACATACATTTGATTTGAGTCTGTAACAGCCGGTGTAAATGTATGGTACTTGTAAAGGTTTGTGTGTTTTTTTTTTTTTTAGTTTAGGGTTTAGTTGAGGATTCTACATCGGAGAAACAGAACAGAAGCCCTCCCCACAAGAAACGTCCACTCACATATAAGAACAATGCAGCTGCACCAGGCGTAAAGGCAAAAGATGACACAGTTTGGATGCAGCAAGAAGTCCAGCGTCATCTTGCCAGTCAGTCTGCCCCACACCCGTCCTTCAAAGAAAAAGCACGGCTTAGGAAGCTCACCAACGTATCGTGCAAAGTCCTGTTTGTGATTATGTTTTGTGATGGTCTTTATATAAAAACATTTATATGTTACTTATATAAAAGCCAGATTGAATGTTATTTACCTTGATTTATTTACATATCTCCCTACAGTGTAAAGTCACAAGTAAACTGCAGAGCTTCCTGTGTTTGATTGACACAGGCATGCTGACAAAGTACATGTGTACTGAAGTGACTTTAGCTGCAGGTGGACGCTTCTGTCGCACCTCACGCAACTGTTTGATCTTATTCAGGAAAAGATCCCAATCGCCCCACAGAAGAAAGTCTTTCCAAGACTAAGGTCATAAAGTTTATGAAATCGTTTTTCTGGACAATGGCAGAACCGTAACAACAGTTGTGTGGTGTTTATTTGAAAACAGCAGTGTCAGATTGGGGCGAGCGTGAACGCAACTAGAGAATAAAACTGAATAAAAAAAACACTATCCTTTACAAGCACCATACATTTACACCGGCTGTTACAGACTCAAATCAAATGTATGTTTTAATTGTATAATAGTAACAATAAGACCAACTCACTACTCAAAATGTTTATTTTGGTACGTAACTAGACTCGAACCCACAACCTGTTGATTATGAGTCAGCAGATCTTACCGTTGTACTACCAAAGCAGTTGTAGCAAAGAAGTACACTAACCTGATTTCTTTTTCTTCAGTTGTAGTCTTGAATAAAAGCACACTTGTTTTGTTATACTTGTACCTTTTGTGAAAGTGCTTATTTGATATTTGGACTTCAGACATAACAAAATGTACACTTAATGTCAAAATTTTGTTGTTAGTACTGAAACATTTAGGTATGTGTTCAACATTTCTGTCAGGCTACACTTACATAGATCTTTGTAGACACGGAACACACATGAAATGCATGTGTTCCAAATAACGAAATATCATTTACCCTATACAGCTCCCAGTACCTCACTCCCAGATAAACAAGGATTGAGCTGGGAGAGCTTTTTGCTGTTTCTGCGGTGGTGGGATGATGGGATAGTAGGCTGCTTGCTGCTTATGCTTATCGACACATTTTCAACACAAAAGACACCTATGGAGAGGTGCGAACGGATTTAAGGTGGGCCGTTTTTTTCGTAGGCTTTGGTAATTCTAGTGTTAAGGAGAGGTATTAACTTACCTTAGATATGGAATTGAAAATGATTGAGCTTCAGTCCCGTGCATGTGTGTGTACATATGCACCCCTATGGCTGCCTGTGCCTGTGTCACCTGTGATTAGTTAGAGGTTGATGCAGTGCTCTTTGATTGGTTGAACAAAATGGCGCTGAGTATAAAAGGCACTTTCTGCCTGCAGGGGATGTCTTTTGACCAAGTTGTGGTGAATGAGTGTTTGGTGTAGCTCAGTCGTAGAAGTATATCAAGCCAAGCAGCTTGTGCTTTATTTTTGTATATAATTTATTTTTGTACATATAGATATAAACATCTCCTAGTAACTGTATAGTTTTGGGTGGAGGTATTTGTATGAATTGGGTTTATGGTACACTGTTTGTTCTTTTCTATATACACTGACTTTTCTCTTTATAAATATTTTTCTGGATTGTATTATTGAATCCTGATCATTTCTGATCCTGGTTGGTCCCAAACTACAAGGCATCCAGTGTGTAGTCTGGCACCATCTTTCCCACTACAGGGGGGTATCACAAGAGAGTAAGAGAGATTGGGAGCATGTACAGATACACCACATGACAAACAAGGCCACATTAAATTGTGAAAACTGAGAACAAAGTTTATGTCTTAGAAGACGAAGTGACTGCCACTAAAATAACAACAATGGCAATGGCCTACTGGTGAAAGATTGGGTATTATCAAGAAGAGCACTAAGTGAAGATTGAATAGTACATTGACATGTGGGAGTAGGGCAGGGCAATATCCCATCAATCTGAGAAAATGATTGAACAATTAAGTATTAGTACAAGATATATGAAGCTATTAATGGTGATAGGTTTGGAGGGCAGTAATGTCACAGTTGTGCTGGCAACATAAAGAACAGGCTTGCAATGTTAAAATAAGTCAACATGTATTAACACTTCTAGCACCCTGTTTGTTAATGGAAAAAGCTTTTTAAAAATTGAAAATAATATAACAATTTTTTAAATCTGACTTTGATAATCTTGATATAGCACTGAGAAATGCATAAGAAGCTCGATGTCTTTCATTTTTTTATAGCATACCTTACAATCAGGATATGCAACGGTTTATAACACCTGTTGTACTGTGTGACTGTTAGACATGTTGACTTGTCACAGCTAATCCCCACATGTGCATGAGTAGTGAAGAGCAAACAACGGCAAGATGGCATCAAGAGAGCAAAGTGAATGTACAAAACAAAATAGTGGATGATGTTTCGCATATATTTTATTATTTTGAATTGGACTCTGACTCATGGGGTTCCAGTTTTGGTGTAAGTGATCTGGAGATCGAGATTGAAAACGAAATTGAGGTACCAGCATCAGCTGATCGTGTTGCTGATCACGTTCATATAGCTAATGCACGTACAACAATGTTCACCTGGGACAACCAGCACTTACAATGACAAGAGGTACAAATCAAATTGCATCACACTGCAACCTCTTCTGCCTCCCCCCATCTGGCATCGCCACCCCTGCACAGCTGTAGCCAGAGATGGCGAATATGCAGCGAGAGTGGCCACAGAACCAGCAACAGTTGATTTATGTGTGAAACCATTGCTTTCTGTCCTTTTTAGAAAAAAAACTGGCATTCACTCACTGCTTGCCCCACCCCCCTACCCCTGTGCTGCTGCTGCTGGAGCCGCTGCAGCCTGAGATGGCTAGCATGTGGTGACAGCGCACTGCAGGCAGCAGCAGACATTTTATGTTGATATATGTGAAAAACTACTGCTTTAAAATTATGTCTCATGCCTAATGCACACCCCAGTTTTTAGCAAACTAAAATGAGTGGAAATTGTGTGCATTATACGTGAGATTTTACGGTAATTACATGAAAATAATGGTCCAATATGCAGTACAGTATATAAATGAATCATTAAAGTGTGAGAAAGCTATATTTTAATGAAAGTCGTGTAAATTTTATACATTTAAATTTCATCATTTTATTTTGATTCAGTAATGTAGTTACACTAAATTTAATCATTACAGGTTTTATTTCAAAATGACTTAAATTTTTACGAGCAAATCTAATTTAACAATGATACATTTACATATGGTACATTTCAGAATGATTCTTTCAATGGAATCTTTTCTCTTAACTACAATAATTAAATCAGAACCTCTTTTTAGGTCAATTTGAAAACTTTTAAGATGAGTTCCTAAATGTCAAAAAATGCATGACTAACACAATTTTGACATTTGACCAAAACAGAGGTGCATTTTTCAGATGGGACAATGTTGGTGACTTTCAATGGGATGACTAGAGTTTTATTTCAGAGAAATTTTTGACAGTTATCCTGTGTTCTCTCATCTCTCCATCCACAGCACAGCACTTTGAAATGTTTGATTATATCTTATGCCTATATATGAAGCTATATCTTGGAGAACAAAAAGGATATATGGATTTTTAACTCATACTTACAAGGGTGCCAAATTGTCCTAAAGATTGAGGGTGGGAGTAAAAAACACTGGTTTGTAAACATTCAGCAGCAATGGAACCCTGTAATACTCTTATTTATATAAAGGATTCAAAATTGTGAGTGCCTGAAGCAACAGAACTGAGCTTTTGAATAACTATTGTAAGTCATTGTAAGTTACTTTGGATTTTATTTTTTTATCTTAAGTATATTGGAAAAATTCATGATATATGGAGTAGCAACAAGATTGCTTGAATCAAGTCCTTGTGGCATGTCATTTTTCATAAAACAAAAACAATAATGGTAATAATAATATTAATAATCCCTGAAGTGGAGTAGCATAGAAGAGAGAGACATAGCAAAATAATATTAAATGATGTTATATAACAACATCACTGTAATACTAGGTTTTGAATGCATTGCTAAATTGACTGAAAGTCAAAATATAAAAATCTCACAAATGGACTTATATTAAGAATGACTGTGTTACTTGGCAACATTGATTTTGATGTATGCTACCATTTATGCTGACAGATCAAGTACTAATCTGCCTTTATATGTAGCTTGTAGCCAAATATAGAATAAATGCATCTGTTATGGACTTTTCAGCTCAGTTTTACCACCGTGACTTTTCACTAATCTACTGTTGCTCTAGGATATGAGGTAGACATTACTGCACCCATACCACAACTTTAGAATTAAATTAATAATTAATCCAGTGCCTCTCCCTAGATAGCATGTACTGTATGCATAATTATGTTTTTTGAAATATATACTGTATAGGGTGTCATAGTGTTTAGCACTGCTGCCTCACATCCCTAGTTGACTGGGCCTGGAATCCTGAACTGGACACTATGTGGAATATGAACATCTTCCCTGTTGTCTACATGTATTTTTTCTTTATACTCTGATTTTCTTCCCAAACTGCAAACACAGGCATTTTAGGTTTAGGACTTAATAAGTTTAGAATTTGTGACTCTAAACTCACCAGATACAAAAAAAGTGTGGTAATGTGTATTGGAATTAAACCCTACATTGTACTAACATTGCCAGCATCATGATCCCGGAATTGTATTAAGTGGTTTACAATTTTGAATGAGAAATATGAGTTAAGTCATATCTCATTGAGCCTGTGATGGTGTGACATATGGTATAAATCGTATCTCAGCATACCGCTACTATTAACGCAGCCAGTTCTGCTGCCACGTCTCAGTTATCTACTATAGTATTGCCATCAAGTGGGTAGCTATACAATTTTTCTTTGTTTTAGACTCAACAGCTTGTGAGAAATAGTGTTATAAATAGACAGTCCGTAGTTATGTTGTTGCAAAAAAGGTAGAAAGCTGATGATGTTTAGAAACAATTAGATTTGTTGCAAGATGAATATTTTGATGATAATGACAGTGATCGAGATAGAGATAATCAGTTGGATGATGTGGAACCTGTAGGCTATGGCACTGATGCGGATAGTTGCCCCAAAGGCTTTTCTTTATCACAAGGCATCCTACTTGTAATGACTGTCAGGATAGCACTCCATGGACATTCTGCTGCCCACTGAGTGCAAACAGTCACCAACTACCAAATGTATTGTGTGCAACGAGCAAGGACAGAGCAAAAAAACGCATTATATTTATGGCACATGTTCTTCTAAGCCTGCACTCTATGTGGTGCCATCCTTCAAGGACTCTCATTCAGTTGCTTTCAATTGTTGTGTTGCTGGTCAAAGTAAAGTAATTAACAGTTTTTTTTTTTTTTACTTTTTGACAGAGTTACTGTTGATAAAAAACTATTCATTATTTATCATTTATACATAAACCTATAGTGCAGTGTCTTGGTAATACAGTAAATGGTCCAGCAGTCAATGTGTTAAGACTCAGGCTGGATGGGCTGGCCTGTCGACTGGGGTTGGGGATGAACCAGTCAGGAAGACCAAATAATGGAATGATGAGAGTTGAGTAGCTTTTATAAACAATGTGTCCCCCAGCATGAAAGATGGCAGTGTTCCTCTGACTGGAGCCCAGTTTGGATGGTCGCAGGGTTGTCTGGGACTTGTAGTGCGTAAGGATGACACTGTTGAAGTTCTTGCGTGTTTCAGGAGGGCACTGTGACAAATGGACCTCCCAATTTTGGGGAACCTCCTATAATATAAAAGATCTCACTTCACCAGAAAGTTAGAGCCAAGAGGCAGTGGACAATGCCTGCTGAGGAGGAGTACAGAGAGACGGAAGTATTTCTTTGATTATTATAGAGGGCTGAACTGGTTGAAACCTGTGGCAAGGTACTGTTGTAAAATAAATATTTTATTTAATGTGAAATTGTGTTTGGCTGAGTTGTGTCTGATGTTAGCATCTCTGGGACACCCACTAGTGGCCACAGTGGATTCAATGAATGCAGGGATGTTTAAAATTTAAACTTAAGTACCACTACTAAAAATATAATCTGAATTTGTGGGCTGAGCAAAGTAGTAAAATATTTTAAAATGAACAAATAAAATGTATTTGAGTACTAAAATACTGGCAAGGAAAAAACTGAGAAATCTGCGAACATTACAAAATGCAGAGACATCAAATTTAGCAGATTCAAAGTTTATTCTCATGGCCAACACAGATGACTTGTGATTGGACAATGGGCTTTTTCATAACACCTAATACCACCAACAAAGCTATGACAATTATCTATCGGTGCAAGTATCAATGGCCCTGTACTGTTTTCCGGAGGAAAGAGTAAGAATAATGTCCATGCAGTATGGCTGTGTTCTCTATTTTTTGCCTTTCATCCGTAGCGAGTGTTGTATATGTTATACTTAGAAGGCATCCAGGTGATTTTAATCTCCTGTGCTGCCTTCACTTCCCTCAGCAGTCATTTACATTTTTGAGGGGAGCATCAACCACATCAGGATGTGATGATGGACTTCATAGTGCACCTGTAGACGTTCGTGAGGACAGATGGAGAAATGCAAGCTGCCCTGAGGGAGAAGAAATGCTGGTGAACTTGCTGTGCCCATTTCAGTTCATAAGTTATTGTCACTACAAGAAATTTACAGCTGCCCTTTCTTTCTGCAGCATCCCCTCCAATGTAGATATTAGTGTGGTCTGCTCACTGAAGTCTATGACCAGCTCCATGGTTTTTCTACCATAAACTATGAGATTATTGTCCTGCCACCTGTGGTACGAGAGGTTTGCAGCTTGTTGGCAACCTCTAAGTAAATAAATAATGACATGCTCGTGCTGGAAAGTGGAGCAGGTGCAGGAGATCTTCAGAAAGGACAGCTTATTTCCGGTTTGGTGCGAGGCAGTCAGCCGACCATGCGCTGCCTTCTTGCAGCTGGTTCAATTATCTCGTTATCATCCCGTGGCATTAATCAGGCAATTACAACCAATCAGGCAAGGGGCAGCTCACCTCACTGAATTTTTGTAGAGGAGTGGGTGCAAGCATGGTGGAGCCCTCCCCAGGGATCCAAAGCAAGCCAGGGGAGCGAGAAGGAAGATGGAAGGACAAGTGACCCAAAGTAGTCTGGCCACCAGCTGAGCAAACAATGGGTGAGCTGGGGAGACGAAGTGGGAATTGCACTGGGCTCGTCAAATGGAACAAGGACCCAATGACTGTGATGGTTTTTTTTTTGTTTTAAGTTTTGGATTTTAATCTCACAGATGTTCACAGTTTTAATGGATTATTTATTTATTGGAGGTTCTGCACAGCACTTCTGGAAAGCTTAGTTTTTGACTATAGTTAATAAAAGCACTTTTAAACTTTTATGCACCTACCCCATGCTCTGTGTGAGTGTCATCATGTGCTGGCTCATCCTCAGGTACATTATCGGTGGTAGCAGGTTCAAGAGCATCCTGGGATGCAATCAGTAACATGGGGCCAACCCGCTCCATCACAGCACCACTGAGTCAGGAGGTAGACCTCCTCTGTGTATGTTGTCTTGTTATTTTGGTGATGGGTCAATTCTATGATCATCATCAGCAAATTTAAATGCAAGAACAACTAGTGACCAAGCCTCATTATTCATTTTCCTTGGATATTACAGAAGAAACTGCACAATCAGAACATTTACCCACGGCATCATTTCTGTGTTTAATACATCTATGACTTTCTTGAATGATGTGTGGAATGATAACTTAATCAAAACAAAAAATGCAACATGCTGCCATGAGATGACTGAAAATATATTAAAATAACAAAGATTTACAAAAAATGTGCAGTATTTTTCTGTATCTGCTTTTCCCAACAATGTATAGAATTATTTAAAAAGTACTTAAACAGTTTCATCTGCTGCTCAAACAATACACTATGCTAAGATATTTTGTGTTGATATAAATGCTGAGATAGAAGTGCACCATCTGCAAAACTGCAATAATAATACTGAATTTATTAGCAGTAGGGATTGGGGAACAATAGCATGTATACGGGTGAATGTGGCTTACAGTCAACTGGTATCCAATTCACAAATAGCTCTTGTCTTGCACCCCAAGCTACATTGATAGGCATAAGCGTAACAGAAGCCTATTAAAGATAAAAGCAGGTTCACAAAAAGGCATGGATGAATGCATCACAGGTTTGAAATCCTTGGCAATTTCCTCTTTACTGATATTTCTGAACTAGCATTTAATTGTGCCAATAGCCCCATGTGTAATTTATATGTTTTTTTAATGATGTATTCAGAGCTCTTTTTCAAGGGGAGTAGATCTGCTTGGTAGTATAAAGTGATGGGATTGCCAATATCTGACTGGATTTCATAGCTCTTCCTTAAGGCATAATAAACTCAGTGTCATTACATTAAGATGACCTTTACAGTTTACTGTGGATGCATTTGAAATTGCTTTAACTCATGGGATGAAAAGAGGGTACAATATAGATTTAATGAGTTTAATAAATCAAATTAGAAATAAAACAGCCTGTTATATAAATATATATATAATAAAAAGGCTGTTAGTATTTACTGACATTCCATTAGTGTTTATTTGCACTTAGTTTATTACCTATATCAACAAAAGGCCTGGTTTTTCTACAAGTTATTTTGATAAGAGGACATTAAACTATGATCAAGATACTGAAATATTTCCAGTAAAGCACATATAATTTTATGCAGCATTTTAAAAACAATTTTAAAGAATTAGGATTTAGATATACTTGATTAAAATACTACCCACTTCTTGTTTTTGCATATAAAGGAAAACAAATAGTAAACTTCAGAGAAAGCTCCTTAAATATCTATAAAGTTAGACACAACATACACCAATAAATATTACTTAACTAGTCCTAGGTTACATCAAAGCAATGATTGTTATAACAAAATATTACTAAGCTTAAGTAGATATGCCAAAATATTCCACCTAGTAAAATTATTAAGCGTGTAAGCTTGTTAGAAACAGACACCGAATTACCCAGTATGTAACAGAAGAAGGGGTTTAAGGATATACATTTTTGGAGCCTCTCTTATGTTGTTATGTCTGTTGGACATTATGCAGGAGGATATAGCCTGTGCAAGTTTATCTTGAACTTTTGACCAGGCAAAACCTTGATGAAGATAGTGACCTAAGGTTATTATTTAACATTTAATAACATCATTCAACTCTTTCATTGGCCTGGAGGCGGAATTGTATTTTTTAATAATACTCTTAATTCACCATTAATCTTTTCTCATGGCACCTTCCAGTAGCCATTCCCTTAAGAAAGGTAGTATAATGCAGGAGATGAACTCAAGACCACCGTTCTTTGTGAAGCACAACAGTAGACTTTAAATGGTAGTTAAGTGCCTCCAGAATATAGATGAAAAGAATCCATGGTTGCTAAGCTAATGACAGTGATTTCAGCCAATAAGAATCTGCATTGTGACATAGTATGCAGTTCACTACACATACTGGTTGAATTGGTTGTCACAAGCAAGTCACCAAAGTAATGGTCATATAAGACAGACAGTGTTAGTCTATTCTATTTGTTCACTATGCATAAATCATGGTCTTGCAATAACCCATATATGCTATGGTCAATACCAGACAGCTACATTAGGTCCACTCAGTCTTGCTTCAGCATAGCAGTATCAGAACTAGCACTAGACTGTCCAATCCCAGTGAAGATCATTTAGCTTACCTGGTACATGCACAGTGGTTTTTAGCTTGACCCCAAGGAAGACATCAAGGATGCAGTCAATTGTTCAGCACAAAGAATAAATGAATTACTATAAATGTAAATAACCAACTTTTCATGAGCCCAGATACATACAAGTGCACTTTACCTCCTATACTAACCAAATATTTCTTCATAGGAGGAATTAGTGAAAGGGAAGAAAAGCCACCACTTTTACAACTCCAGCCTGGATACTAGATTCATCTATTTGATGGTTGGATTTTTTAATGGGACTTTTACTGTTTATTCCAAAACTAAAGAGTAATATTTTTTGGTATTACAGCTGAATCCACACAAACCAGGTGACAAAGAGAACTATGACAGGAAAATGGGAAAGAATCAAGTGGAAGATGTCTCAGACAGGCTATCGAACACCACATTTTATTATCTAAATTATTTATACCGTATATACTTGCATTTAAGTTCTCCAGCGGATAAGTCAGGCTTGATTTTACAGTATAATTTCTGGTATTTTATAATGTCAGTCGTATAAGTCGAATGTGGAAAACTCACTCTATTGGTCCAAGAGATTATGCTATGCTAACGCCCACCTGAGCGAGTAACCACGGAGCTCACTGCCTTTTTTTCTATGTATTGTTCCTATGTGACCACATGGTAATACCCGAACTACTCCGAAGTGACGTTTGCACAGTTTTGTGTTTGTTGTATCTCATACCTATGATGGAGCGTTCGATAAGATGAAAATATGAAGCTGGTTTTAAATTAAAAGTCGTTGAAGTAGTGAAAGAAATTGGTAACTGTGCTGCTGCAACACAATTCATTGTGTCTGAGAAACTGGTGTGAGATTGGAGGAAGCAAGAAGATGTAAAAAAAAATAAATTTAAGTGTCATATTTTTGAACGGGCGTATAAGTCGGGGTATGATTTTATGATTGATTTTTCGGGTTTCAAGACCCAACTTATACACAAGCATATATGATATTGTGAAAGATCAGCTTCGACACAGATAGACACAGGACACACAGAAGTCCAAAACACACAGATGTTTATTTTCTCTTCTCCTGCACAGCACAATGCATACAGTGCACAAACCCCACAATGCTCTGTCCTTTTCTTTTCTTTATTCTTCTGCTTTTCTTCTGCCGGCTCCACTCCTCTCAAGCTCCGTCCTCTGCCTCCTGACTCCAGCTCCCTGAGTGGAGTGAGGTGGCCTCTTTTATGCTGCACCCAGAAGTGCTCCAGATGTTCCTCAATCAACTTCTGGCAGCACTTCCTTGAGTGATGGAAGTTCTGCATGCCACAGCTCCGGAGCTGTTCAGGCGCCACCTGCTGATGGCCACAGGCCCCAGCAGGGTTGAGCTTCTAAGCTCCAAGCCCATGGCCCCAATGCAACCCAGGGGGGCTTCCCTCTTGTGTCCCGGGGGAGGTACTGCTGTTGACATGTCCTCTCCTCAAAAGGGCATCCCAACCGGGCAAGGACCCCAGCAGTCTGTCACAATATATATACTTTTGGTTTAGTAAAAGCTGCAATCTCTAACAAACATATTTAAAGGGAGTGAGCACCCCCTACTTTATACATTTACTAGTATGTCTTTTGTTAACCTAGGACAAGTCTAGTAAAATCTAATTTATAATTGGTATTACTAGAGAGTGCAGTCTATTATAAGTCAAGTTATTAATTGAAAAGAATATTGTTTGTTGATTACAGTGACTCACAACATGCATTGCCTGTGCAGCACTGCCACATATTTGCCTTTTGTTTTGTTTAATATGTCATGTTTAGTGTTAGGTTAATGTTATTAACAGTACTGATGACACCGATTCCTGGGCTGAATATGGGGCCTGAGACTTTAAGCAGGGTTTGCATAGTAGTTTGAGTTTGTAGGCATTTTAAATATAAAAACCAAAAGAGAAGGAAACAGATGCTTGACTGTGCTATTCATTAAATCAACTCTAGCAGCAAAAAGAAAACCTTTTGGAACTGCACACAGCTGAGGCGGATTTGGACTGCCATCAGTTACAGGGAAAATATTGAACATGTTCTGCCTTTCCTGTCTATGATGCTCTTCATGTAAAAGGCGTGTTAAGAACATATAAACCTTCTGGATCCAGCCAATAGGACTGTACGGTTTATCCTATTTTGAGGAAGCATTTGAAAAAGGAGGAAATCCATCATATCTTTTTACTACAGACACTGATTACAGCAAGGATTTTTTGGACTGTATATATCATCTGGGAGAGAGATACAGGGGTACATGTTATAGGTTTTTATTATTACATTATACATTATTGTGTTTGTAAATAGTTGTATATACTGCATTAGGTATCGTTTCTTCTTCTTCTTTCAGCTTTTCCCATTAGGAATCGTCATAATGTTTCCATATTTTCCATATAGTTTCCATATTTTTCCTCCTTTCCTCCCACCACCTTCCTGTCCTCTCTCACCATATCCATAAACTTTCTCTTAGGCCTTCCTCTTTACCTCTTACCTAGAAGCTCCATCCTTATCATCCTTCTCCCAATATACAATATACCCATCATCTCTCCTCTGCACATATCCAAACCAATGTAATCTCTCCTCTTTGACTTTGTCTCCCAACCGTCCAACCTAAGCTGACCCTCTAATGTACTAATTTCTAATCCTGTCCATCCTCGTTACACCCAGTGCAAATCTTAACATCTTTAACTCTGCCACCTTCAGCTCTGTCTCCTGTTCTTTGGTCATTGCCACTGTTTCCAGCCCATATAATATAGCTGCTCACTACTGTCTTGTTGACTTTCCCTATCACTCTTGCTGGTACCTATCTGTCACAAAGCACCCCTGACATTCTTCACCTCTCTTCCACATTCCGCATTACTCTGTACCATTGATTCCAAGTATTTAAACTCACCCACCTTCACCAACTCTACTCCCTGCATTCTCATCATTCCTCTGACCTCCCTCTCATTAAAACACATGTATTCTATTTTGTTCCTACTGACCTTCATTCCTCTCCTCTCTAGATCATATCTCCACCGCTTCATACTTCTCTGCCACTCCTCATTTCTACATACAGTACTATAACTCCTCTATAGGCACCCTATCATATACTGTCTCTATGTCCACAAAGACACAATGCAAATCCTTTTGTCCTTCTCTATACATCTCCATCAACACTCAGAGCAAACATTGCATCTGTAGCGCTCTTTCCCAACACGAAACCATACTGCTGCTCATTAATCATCACCTCCCTTCTTAACCTAGCTTCCACTACTCTTTCCCATATCTTCATGCTGTGACTCATCATTTTTTATCTTTCTGTAGTACCCACTGTTCTGCACATCACCCTTATTCTTACCAGTGCACATCTTCTCCACTCCTCTAGCATCCTCTTACTTTCCAAGATTGCATTAAACAATCTGGTTAAAAATTCCACTGCCATCTCCCCTAATCACCTCCAGGCTTCCACAGGTATATTATCTGGATCACCAGTCTTTCCATTCTTCATACTCCTCATAGCTGTCGTTTCTTCCTCCTTGCTAATCCGTTACACTTCCTGATCACTATCTTTCCATCATCCAACCTTCTTTCTTTCTCATTCTCTTCATTCATCAGCCACTCAAAGTACTCTTTCCACCTGCTCAACACACTCACCTCACTTGTGAGTATGTTTCTATCTTTACCTTTATCAACCTAACCTGCTGCACATCTTTTGTGCTGCCAATCAGTGCAGGTCCTTTCTCCCACTTTAGTGTCCAACCTCTCATACAACTGATCATACACCTTTTCTTTAGCCTTCGGAACCTCTCTCTTCATCTTATGCCTTATCTCCTTGTACTCCTGTTTCTGCATCCCTCTGACTATCCCACTTCTTCTTCAACAGATGTCACACTAAGAACACTTCTAGCTGTCATCCTTACTACTTCTGCTGTAGTTACCCAGCTATCTGGTAACTCTTCACTGCCACCCAGTGCCTGTCTTACCTTCTCCCAGAACTCAACCATACAGTCTTCCTTTTTCAACTTCCACCATTTGATTTTTGGCTCTGTCCTCACTCTCCTCCTCTTCTTGATATCCAACGTCATCCTACAGACCACCATTCTATGCTGCCTAACACTACACTTGCCCCTGTCACCACTTTGCAGCCTTCAATCTCCTTCAGTTTGTCCCTTCTCCATGCACCAGTGTGCATCTTCCTCCACTCGTGTACATCACTCTGTGTTTCTCCCTCTTCTTAAAATACATATTCACCACAGCCATGTCCATCCTTTTTGCAAAACCCACTTCCATCTGACCTTCCGCATTCTTTTCTTTAACACCATACCTACTTGAAGCTGCCTGGAAGGTAAGGCAGGATCAAGCAATGGGTCCAAAAGTTAATTTAAATGGTTTAGTGAAAATTCAAAGTAAACAGTCCACACAGGAATAAAGAAAAAGGTTGTTCCCTTCATGTCCATTGAAATCCACTCCAATCACCACTCTCTCTCTCTTGGGTGCACTTTCCACCACTTCATCCAACTCATCCAACTCACTCCATAAATATTCTTTCTCATTCATCGAACACCCAACTTGCGGGGCATATACACTAACAACATTCATCATCACACCTTCAATTTCCAGCTTCTTAACCATCACTCTCTGGCACTCTTTTCACCTCCAAAACACTCTTGACATACTCTTCCTTCAGGGTAACCCCTATCCCATTTCTCCTCCCATCCACACCATGTTAGAACAATTTGAACCCCCTGGTGACACATCTGGCCTTGCTCCCCTTCCATCTGGTCTCTTGCGCGCACAATATATCAACCTTCTCTCCATCATACCAGCTAACTCTCTCCCCTTACCAATCACACTGCCAACATTCAAAGTTCCTACCCTCAGTTCCACTCTCTTATGCCTTCCCACTCTTCTTCTCTTTCTTCAGCCAAGAGTAGCCCAATTTCTGCCAGCACCCTGTTGGCTAACAGTATTGATGGTGGCCGTTGTGCAGTAGCACAATCACAGTACAAATCTGTCTGTGACCTTGTCACCTTTCAAAAGTCAGGGTTCACTACATCTTTATGACTCTAACCAATTAGTTCTGATTATAAAGTTTGATTAGTAACTTACAGTAGTTGACTTAAAAGCTGAAATAAAAAGTGTTCAGGTGTAGAGTGTGTGACTAATGGAGTACAAATGTGACAAAAGAAACCTACTACTAAAGTGATTATTTGGGGAAGTGTAAGGTACACTAAGGTTTCCTGTGACCATCCCAGCCAAAAATGTACCTGCAGCATCAACTCTATATTGGTCAACACCTTTGTTTAAAGACAACTGCTTAATCAAACATTCTTAAAGATAACATATTACCTCTTCATTCATCCTCTACAGAGAGCATTACACATGCTAGATTAAATCATACAAAATTTTTAAAAATCAGAGAGATTCATAATTTTCAGTCCACTTTTTAAAACTATCATTAACATATTTTTTTTTTGAATTTCAATATAAATGTGACAGCCATAAACTACAGTATTTCTGCTCCTGACTCTCATATAACAGAGTCAGAAACATGGTGTAAAGGCCTCCAAAAGGCTCCACTGAGGATGTGAGGACTTTCACTGTCCAGCCCAGCAGAGGTTAACCCCAAGTCAGTCAGTCACCAAGGCTCAGAGTGGGGAACTGGTTTCAGAAGTTCAGAAATAAAAAAAAATCTCTTTCACCATACAAAAATGTCTCACCTGGGAAAAAGAAACTGTAAAACACTGGCTTGTGAAAACAATCCAGACAAAAAAATGTTTATAAATGAAAATTTTTCTTACAGAATCGACAACGATAACAAAAATGCATAAAAGATCAAAAAAGGTTTTGCTTAAAAGGCAATCTGAAGGTGAACAAGTCCCACTACACAATATAAAAGGCATATCAAGGACAAAAAAAAAAACAAAAAACAGACAAATATTAATGTGATTCGGGAGTCCCAAAAGCATTTCAAAGGTTGCTCTCTAGCGAGGGAAATACCATGCAAAAAAGGGCCTTGAAAAATCTTCACTAAATAAAAGGTTTATTTTGAAAAAAAGGCTCTGCAACACACAAAGCTCCTAAAAGCACAAAGGAATTACCTGAAAGTAATCCACAGTGAGTAAAGACCCAAAACAGAATCCAAAAGCAAAGCTGAAAGCAGCAAAGGTTAAAAAATCCAGCAATTCACAAACAAGTGAGTTCAAAATGAACTGCCAGGAACTATGGAAGGCCCCCCAATAAATAGGGTGGAAGGCAGTTCCTGGTGGTGATTGACAGGTGGCTTCACCCCTTAAGGAACCACCCACAAAACACATGGGATGTAATCATATAAACATCCATCCATCCATTATCCAACCCGCTATACCCTTACACAGGGTCACGGGGGTCTGCTGGAGCCAATCCCAGCCAACACAGGGCACAAGGCAGGAAAAAATCCTGGGTAGGGTGCCAGCCCTCCGCAGGGCACACCCACACACTATGGACAATTTAGGATGCCTTTGGACTGTGGGAGGAAACCCATGCAGACACGGGGAGAACATGCAAACTCCACGCAGGGAGGATCCGGGAAGCAAACCCAGGTCTCCTTATTGCAAGGCAGCAGCGCCACCAATGCGCCACTGTGCCACCCTCAAATAAACACAAAATATAATAAACATAATAAACAAAAGAAACATTAATACAAATAAATTATACTAAATTAGACAAAACACATAATTTTGAACCCTAGCCAGAGGAGAAATGCTGGCTGAAACATGACAATTATCAAGAAAAATAATATGCTTATGACATTCAATGACCCGCTACTGAGACTATACAGTACTGACTCAATAAACAGTCAAAGAAAAGTCCCAGATGCAGTGATGTTAGGGAGGCCCTACCTCCTGGGGTTCCCCCCTCAAAGTGCATGGAATGACAGCACATTTAAAATAACATAATCTTCTTCTTCTTCTTTCGGCTGCTCCCGTTAGAGGTCGCCACAGCGGATCATCTTCTTCCATATCTTTCTGCCCTCTGCATCTTGTTCTGTTACACCCATTACCTGCATGTCCTCTCTCACCACATCCATAAACCTTCTCTTAGGCCTTCCTCTTTTTCTCTTGCATGGCAGCTCTATTTAAAAAAAAACATAATAAATATGGATAATTAAAAAATAATAAAATGAACAAACAATATTAAGGCATGAAAAATAATAATTCAGAGTTAGCAAAAACAACATGACAGAAAATGAACATAAGTCAAAGAAAAAAACCTGGCTCTAACACAACACTAAGACAAATAGAGAAGTCTGAATTGTGAACATATGTAGTATGCTAAAGACATTTAAACTGCAGCTAATTATGCTAAAGTGTAAGCCTCTGTCAATGACCTCCCCAAAACCGCTAACAAGAGTGGATGTAAATAGCAGGGATTCATTTGTGTTTTTGGTCAGCATTTGGAAATATCCTGTCAACTTAGTCACACAGGGTTTAAATGTAACCAACATGACTTGGAATAAACTTGGAATCAACTAAATCAACTTAATATAAAAAGGTAGGATAGAATTACCATAATAAATAAACACTAGGTAACATCCATCCATCCATCCATTTTCCAACCCGCTGAATCTGAACACAGGGTCACGGGGGTCTGCTGGAGCCAATCCCAGCCAACACAGGGCACAAGGCAGGAACCAATCCAACCTACCGCAGGACACACACAAACACACCCACACACCAAGCACACACTAGGGCCAATTTAGAATCACCAATCCACCTAAGCTGCATGTCTTTGGACTGTGGGAGGAAACCGGAGCACCCGGAGGAAACCCACGCAGACACGGGGAGAACATGCAAACTCCATGCAGGGAGGACCCGGGAAGTGAACCCAGGTCCCCAGGTCTCTCAACTGCGAGGCAGCAGCGCTACCCACTGCGCCACTGTGCCGCCCACTAGGTAACATTTTAAGGTAAATAATTTATTTTATTAAATTGTTTCTAAAGAGAAAGGAAGAAATCTATGAGGCTTCAGAAAGAAAGCATATTCACCAATGGCTTTACCAACTGTAGTAAGATAAATCTTTAGTTAAACATCTGTCACACATTAAACTTATAAAAGAGGTAGGAACATAGTCTTTACAGGCTGTTTCAATACACATACGTAAACACTTGAATGATATGAGCAAATCAGGGTTTGAAACAAAATGCCGGTATACAAAAAATTCAGTTTGCCAGAATCATCAAGGATTTGAATCATCATAGAGGTATTCAGAACTGACAGTGTGCAAGGCAGAGGTGTGCCTAGCAGCACTAAGGTTAAATAGAATAAATCCTGAGGGTGATACAGAATAAGCATTTCAAAACAGGTTCAGGGCAATGCAGCAATGCAAAGGAACGTTGTACTGCCAGGATGATGAAAGTTAGTCTTTAATGATTCACTTAAAGGGTTTTTATTTAGATGCTGAGTCCGTTGAGATAAAACAGTGAGATGCTCAAGAGTTTTACACAGAAAAAGATTTTAGACACAGAGTATAAAACTGAATAGATGATGCAAGTTTGTATTTTATAATATATTAGCAAAATTTTGTTTAATATAAACCAAACCAGGCTAAATGTGCAGATTGAGATTACAATGAAGAGAGCAGAAGCAATATCATTTTAATTGGATATGAGAAAAAGGGGATAATAGAGCTAATGACAATGGATAGATAGATAGATAGATAGATAGATAGATAGATAGATAGATAGATAGATAGATAGATAGATAGATAGATAGATAGATAGATAGACACTTTATTAATCCCAATGATATGATACAGAGATATAAGGTATATAACAGAAAGAAAAGTGTAGTATGAGAGAGAGTAATGATGACAGAGATGTGGCAATTGTATAATAAAAACATCTGTGAGACCTTATCTTTATAAGAATTTTAAAAAAATGGTAAAAGTTTTGCAGATTTTTTGCATAATGCAGAGCAAAATCAGAAAATAAGCAAGATGATTTTGTCACAGCATGAAGACCATCATCCAATTCACAGTCTTCATAAGATAATTCACCAGAATCAATATGTGCTGCTGCATAAAAAGCTGGCTGTTAAGTCCAAAGAATATGACATTATACATGTGCCTATAGGGAGGAGATTTCACCTAAAGGTGCGCATTTTGCCTAATCGATACAACCTGCAGAGTCTGGGCCACAAACTGTTCTTTAACAGGCTAGTATGGTAGATACTGTTATGACAGTGTGTACACTGCTAAGTAGAACTAGTGCAATAGCTGTGCAACTACCTGATGAAACTTTCCAGAAGCAGATCTTCTCCCGCTCCTTCACACACTCATGTACACAGTGGCAGTTTTTGGGGAAGATTCACCTTTGCACCAAGGTCTCCCTTCAAGAGACAATTTGAATATTTACAACTATAATTGAAATAAATAAATGCTACTTCATCAGGCAACCTGAAGTTGTGTGATTGTTAAGCACTGGTTAGGTGAAATGTTCCTTAGTTTGCCTTTTTTATCTTTAATTTTATTTTTTATCTTTATCTGTTTAATAAATAAGAGTGAATGAAGTACAAATCATACAGTTCTTCATCTTATTCAAATCAAATCCAACATCGCCTCCCTAATCCACATGACAAACAATAAATCAGAGGACTAATTTGGAATTTAATCCTTCAATGATGTTGAGGGGGCAGCATGGTGGCGCAGTGGTAGCGCTGCTGCCTCGCAGTTAGGAGACCCGGGTTCGCTTCCCGGGTCCTCCCTGTGTGGAGTTTGCATGTTCTCCCCATGTCTGTGTGGGTTTCATCCGGGTGCTCCTGTTTCCTTCCACAGTCCAAAGACATGCAGGTTATGTTGATTGGCAATTCTAAATTGGCCCTAGTGTGGGTGTGTTTGTGTGTGTCCTACAGTGGGTTGGCACCCTGCCTGGGATTGGCTCGTGCCCTGTGTTGGCTGGGATTGGCTCCAGCAGACCCCTGTGTTCGGATTCAGCAGGTTGGAAAATGGATGGATAGATGGATGATGTTGACGTATTTAAAGATGAATAGAAGTTCAGCATGCCTTATTATTTCAGCTTTGTATAATATAAGCAATAAAAAATGTTTTTTTTTATTAAAGATGTTTGGGCAGCTTCTTGTAATGTGCATTTTAAATTATCTATCAATCAGCAAGATATCTAATCATGCAAATGTTTAACAAAACACTAATGTGAAAGTGCAACAATGCCCTCCTTCAATGTCCTTCCACCAAAAACTAAGAACTACAAATGGTAATGTTGAATCCAAGTTATTGACCAGTCTAATTGTGAGGCAAAGCACATATGGTGGTCCCTACAAGCAGAAAAAAATAATAGAAAAAAATCTGGAGTGTTCTCTACTTGACTTTCTCGTATACACAGAGATCATATAATAATTCTATGAATATGTCAACTTGTGAAACAACACATGTACCTACTTAAATTTCAAGTTTATTTGATAGTTCTTTTACTTGATTAGATAAATTTTCAATTACGGTGTTATTTTGTGTATGTACCATGTAATTTCTTTGCATTGCTGATAAGTTACATAACAGTTAAAAATACCAACACATGCAATGAAGTTAATAAATTGTTACTAAATAAGATAAATAATTAGATATTCCCAAAATTATATATTATTCTAGCCCTGTCTTTAACTCTTTCATTTTGTTTTTATGAAAAATCTGATATAAACACGTATGCAACTGATTACTTTTCTTCTGCCTTTTGCGATGCTGTTTCCTTTTTATGCTCTTATTTTCAAATAAAAAATGAAATGTAGGTAATTAAAAAAAGTTCAGGAAATCCAAAAAATACAGAAAACGAGAAGAATTGTCAATTAATTCACAAACAGTACAAAATTGATGAAAGATCAAAACATATATGAAATACTATACTATTTGTGGAATTAAATGTAAGGACAAAGAAGTAAATGTGTAGTGTAATTCAGAAAGGTATGGTGTGTAAGTTTCAAAATTTTAGATGTTAAAGAATGTCTATACTTTAATTAAAAATGATCTCTTACCGAAGAAATAATAAAACAATGATTTCATTAATTGTAATATAATTTATTAAATTAGTTCAAAAAACCACCATAATTGCTGATAAAACAAATTTCTTTCATTGACAAAATAATGTTTAACAATGAGAAACAAACTTACCAACTGTTAATGTTCATAAGTGATAAGTATTGAACACAAATACTTACTAACACTAAGTTGCATAATTTCACCAATGAATTAATAACCTTGTGTGGAAATTTTGAACCGGCACAATGAAGAAAATGTCACAAACACTATTAAATCACTAAAAATACTGTATTTTAAGCACAAAACCAAAAAAACAAAAATTAAATAAAAAAAAAACAGCTCAAAACAATTGGGGAACACAGTTTGCCTTAAGAAAGGCAGTAACAAGTACCTAAATATTGAAAAATGATCATTTGTTTAACAGATAAACCTGCTTCAACAATATCAAAGAATCAACTCTCAAGAAAGCATATTGAAATGTTGTCAGTCAATCAAAGTGGTGGGGTAAATTCTAGAATGTCAGTAGTTCTGGGTAAAATAGGTAGACACAAATTTGATGCCCATAAAAACGTCAATCCTAAGAGGCAATAAACTTTTATTATACCACATGTGTCACAATGATCCATACTGAACTTCGGAAGTATACTTCTGTTAGTTAGTTATAGATAGTTACTTTGTTAAGTGCATTGATGAATGCCAATTTGCAAGTCTTTTGAAAAGCCCCACATGTAAAGCATAAAAAATTTGGATTGTTCTCCACTAAATTTTCCTTATACCTGTTCAGATAAAGTAGATACCACTTCCGGTTGTCCGATTATAATGAAACATCACATGTGTTTTTCTTACAAAATTTCAATCACCTATCTTTGTTTATAATGCAAGTTTATATGGCAAAGAACTACTTCTGGTAATCTAATCAAACTGAAATTTCAAATCTGATTGTTTTTGTGGTCAGTAATATACCATTTCCAGTCACCTGATCAAGTTCAAATTTTATATCTAACAATAAGTAATGACCATACATAATTTAAATTATTTATCTCTATTTGTATAATGGTAGTAATGTATATGTAATAGTGCTGCTACTGTTAAGATATCATTTCCGGTTATCCGACTAAGGTAAAATTCTATATCTACATTTTTCTTACCCTAACCAATGACAATATAAAATTTCAATTATTTTTCTCTTCTTACAATGCAATTTCACATGAAAAACTACTGTACAAAATTTCAATCAATTGTTTATTTAAATTATGCACCAGTTAATTTGAAAATCTTTAAAATGTATTCAGGTAAAGTACTACTTCCAGTTGACGTAAGCTGCCCAAAAGTTGACAGAAAACTAACATTTTGATACAACACCCATATGCCAAAATCTAGCTCAAAGTGTTCTGAAGTTGTTGTGTTTCCATACATATACATAGACAGACACACACACACAGACACACACACACTGACATAATTGCAAAAGTGGTGAAAACATGTTCAGGAGCGCATGAAACGTGGAGATTCATCAAAATCTCAAGGTCAAATTTTTTCATGATTACTATACTTTCTCTATACTAAATATACAAAAAAGTAAAAATGGGAGACTACAGTGTGGGACAGACCTTAAGAATCAGGACTGAGACTAGGGCCATTGGCCCCACCCGTTCCTGAACAGCTGGACTAAACAGTATCATTTCTCAATATTACCAGCAGATTAACCACTGATCCTCACTTCTGAGGAAACAAACTGAAATAAGTTGAGAAAAGAAGATTATAGGAAAGTAAATGAGAAAGAATGTTGAGATTTCCAGAGCGAGTCTAACCTCTGCTGAGCAGTTAGACAGAGAGAGAGAGAGTAGAGAGGTCCAAAAGGGCAAATATATTAAAGGGAATATTAATAAAATAGACAGAAGAAAGAATGTCGAAATAGAAATTCAAAAGGCCTATGCAGATGGGCAGTTTCTGAAAAGGTATACAAATGTATGATGCAGAATGACAGGACACAGACAGATACAGATACAGACTCATGGTGTACAGTAATCCCTCCTCCATCGCGGGGGTTGCGTTCCAGAACCCCCCGCGAAAGGTGAAAATCCGCGAAGTAGAAACCATATGTTTATATGGTTATTTTTATATTGTCATGCTTGGGTCACAGATTTGCACAGAAACACAGGAAGTTGTAGAGAGACAGGAACTTTATTCAAACACTGCAAACAAACATTTGTCTCTTTTTCAAAAGTTTAAACTGTGCTCCATGAGAAGACAGAGATAACAGTTCCGTCTCACAATTAAAAGAATGCAAACATATCTTCCTCTTCAAAGGAGTGCGCCTCAGGATCAGAGAATGTCAGAAAGAGAGAGAAAAGCAAACAAATCAATAGGGCTGTTTGGCTTTTAAGTATGCGAAGCACCACGGCACAAAGCTGTTGAAGGTGGCAGCTCACACCCCCCTCCGTCAGGAGCAGAGAAAGAGAGAAAGAGAGAGACAGAGGAAAACAAACAATCAAAAATCAATACGTGCCCTTCGAGCTTTTAAGTATGAGAAGCACCGTGCAGCATGTCGCTTCATGAAGCAGCTGCACAGAAGGTAGCAACGTGAAGATAATCTTTCAGCATTTCAGCACCCCCCTGCTCACACCCCCTCCATCAGGATGAGAGAATGTCAACGCAAGAGAGAGAGAAAGAAAAGTAAGTTGGGTAGCTTCTCAGCCATCTGCCAATTGCGTCCCTGGGCAAACCAACTGAGGAAGCATGTACCAGAAATTAAAAGACCCATTGTCCTCTGAAATCTGCGAACCAGCAAAAAATCCGCGATATATATTTAAATATGCTTACATATAAAATCCGCGATAGAGTGAAGCCGCGAAAGGCGAAGCGCGATATAGCGAGGGATCACTGTAGTGCATTAAGTTGGGGGTATTATATATAATTGATTTACAAAGTGAAATTGGGTGTTTGGGTTTTTTGAGGAGAAACAGATACTTTGAATAATGGATAGAAGTACAGAAGGTAGAACTGTGCCAGGATAAAGCTTTGCACAAAATCACATAGTGCTACCAAAGATTACACAGCAGAAGACCAACAGCTAGCACAATTCAAGAGTGGGTGGGAGAAGAGCAGAGAAGATGGTGGAATAGCCTTAAGAGTAAATCTATGCTGAAGGTAGAAGGGAAAAGGGGGGAGGGGTGGGATAAGTTGGACATTAATGACACAACCATCAAGAACCTAGTTTGAAGAAATCTCCAATATTTACAATGCCCTGACCTGACCAGAGTAGAAAAAGTGATGGAGTTGATGCCAAGCTGGATTACAAAATAATGGGGGAAAATTGGACCAGGTCCCAGATGTATCTCACCTTGTGCCAAATGTTCATAGTAGTTCAAATTATTGGGGTTAGATTTGAAAGATATGCTTACTTTTATGGCAGTAAAAGGAAGGACAGAATATGAATTGAGGGCTGCTTTATATGCTTCAATGGACAACCTGGATGGGGAAAGTGAAAAAGATCAACCAACTCCAAATCAGATGCAGAATAATTGCACAGTGATACAATTCAAAATCAAGCAAAGCCTTTACACCCTCCAATTTGTTGTGAAACGAGGTAGAAAGCTTACTACAAGGAGTTTTTTGTTCAATAAAAATCTCAACAGTATTGGAGCTCTAATTACTTGGGGGAGGAAGGAACATAACAGTAACAAAATTAAAATGGGTCACTACATTCATTATGGTAATTGCCCATCTGGAGCAAAACGATAAAGAGAGAGAAGTACAGGATATCAGAGAGTCTTTAGTACTTAAAAAACTTGTTGATAAATGCAAAATTTCGTGTTCTGCATTAAACAAGAGAAGTTAATTATTACATACTGTATTTATCTGGTCAACAGAATGGGAAAATTAAAGTTACTGTCCCTGCATGAGAGATTTAATTCCCCTTGTGTTATGTCAGGGGAGTTAGGATTCTTACAGTTGAGCATGATAACTTGACATGCCAGCAATATAGACTGTTCATGTCACATTAAGAGCTAGTCTGAATAATGCTTATAAAGTGTTATGGATTAATGTGAATCCCAACCTGCCTAATATATAAGTGATATTTGCCCTATTCCAATAAGGTATTTGCATAGGACATTCATAAAACATTTGACAAGGGTAAGGCAGGTGCAATTTGAGCCATGACATGGGTACATTTTGAATGCTTTGAGTTAGGGCAAATATGTGCAGTTTACAGTTTTACGTTGAAATGAACAATGCTTTTGAACAGTCTAATAATGCTTATAGTTGTTCAATAGCTGAGTTTCATTCAATATCTAAATTTGTAATTACAAGGTCGAAATCTCTCTACTTCATCACTAATAGACAGAAACAGTGCTGCAGTCCTCCATATCCTGTCATAATAGCGTGGGACCGGTTGAAAAATGACAGCGGAATAGTACAAACCGCATTTGTTAAACAGAGGAGACTAGCAGTGGACATAGAAACTCCATTCTAAGTTGTCTCTCCACCTTGTTTAAACCCCACAGAAAGGAGGAATCAAATGGCCACTCAATGTGAAGCAACTGAATGTCATGCCATCTAGCTCTGACACATCCATAGAGACATCAAGTGGGATGTTGTGGTCAGAAACCCAGCTGTGGAAGGTCACACTTGATCCTCTCTCTGAACTACATTTTCAGTTCCAACATTTACCCACTTCGTTTAAGAGAGAACAATGGAAAGATGATTCCATAAATTTTGCTAAAAATGCAATCACCTTTATTGATGTACAAAGAACTGTGCATCCCATGACACAAGAGTTACATTTTGCATTTAATAACAATCTTTTATATCACATAGCTGAACATGAAGGAGATGTCGTTGCTGCTAGTACCAATACCTGCTAACAGCATTCTGGTCTAACAAGGCCTTGAAGAGCATTAAGATTCAGCTTTATTGGTGAGGAAACAATGAGGACATTTGTCTCTTTTGTAGTACCTGCCCAGAATGTCAACTCTGACTGATTTCTTGGAAGGACTGCTCTCTTTTTATTCTGGTACCATTAATATACATTCCATTCAAGTGTATTGGAGTAGATATAGTATGATCACTCGAATCTTCAGCACAACGACATAAATACATTCTGGTCCTTGTGGACTACACTGTGTAATATGTTGTGGCTATACCATTGAGACATCTAATTCCAAAAGCATTGCACGGGAACTAGTGTTGGTCTTTCCAAAGGAAGTTCTTACAGACCAAGGGTCTTCTTTTACTTCGGACATGTCGAAGGAAGTTACCAAGTTACTCAAGATTAAACACCGTAAAACCTCAGTATATTATCCTCAAACTAATGGTTTAGTCCAGTGTTTCCCAAACTTGGTCCTAGGGACCCCCTGTGGCTGCAGGTTTTTGTTCCAACCAGCTTCTGTTTTTAATTGAACTCCTGGGCTAATTAAGTGATGTGTTATTTCCCAAGTTCTGTGTTTAGGGAACAATATAGAAATTAGAAAACTAAGTTTGCTAAAAAAAAAAAATTAAAATGTAACAAGCAGTTATATAGGAATAATGTATTTTTTTTTTTCATTTTAACAGTATTTTCATCTTGATTTTCATTCTAGTTTTCAAGGTATTCTAATTGTTTAATTAATGCATTATTTAATAATTAGTGGGTCTGACTCTAAAGTAGGTGCAGCCTTTCATGATTCAGTGTTGTTTGCCTGGGTGTCTGATCTGCTCGTATTAAGATACAACAAATGGGAAAAACTGCACAGAGAAAAGGCAAAATATAATGAAATCAACAAAAGAGAGTTATCCTGTCTGTCCAGGGAGTGGTGGATGAGAAGTCAGGATGGACCTCGTGTATAGTGCATGACGTCATCACAGAGCCTTGTGTTATTGTCAGGGAATGCCCATATTGACTCCTAGAAGCAAGAATTGGAGTTTGAGATTGGATGGATGCTAGATCTTAGTGTTATCGAGGAAAGTTTTAGTCCCTGGTCTAGCTCTATCATTCTGGTTCCAAACCCTGATGGCAGTGCCCGCTTTTGCAATGGTTTCCGTAGACTTAATCAGATCTCCTGGTTTGATGCCTATCTGATTCCGCAATAAGAAAGGAGCAATATTTGACCACCCTTGACATTAAAAAAAGGTTCTCACAAATTTCTTAAACAGAACCTGCCAAGGAGAAAAACTGCATTCAGCACCATCCATGGACACTGACAGTTTTGTGTCTTCCCATTTGGGTTGTATGGGGTGCCAGCCACCTTCCTGCATCTAGTGGATAAAGTGTAATGGCCACACAATTCCAATAGTGCCGGCTACCTGGATAATATTGTTATCTGTTCTGGAACATGGGAACAGCTTGTTTCGAACTGTACTGCTGTCACTATGTGAGGCTATTCTTTGGATAAATCCCAAGAATTATTACTTTGGATTAACAGACTAAATATTTTAGGTACGTAATGTGTAGAGAGACGGTCTGGCCATGGTGTTCTAAAGTGAAGGTCATATTGAACTGACCCCATCAGCAAACCAGGTGGAGATCCTATGTTTTTTAATGCTTGGTAGGGTATTTTACTATCAGATTGTACTTTGTTTCTTGGAAAGAGCTACACCCTTCATTAATCTTGCTATACAATGAGCTCCTAATGTGATGGTATGGGATAGCAAGGTAGTGTCTGCATTTGTGACCTAAAGTAGGCCCTTAAAGGCAGTTTCCCCTGTGGGATTAATACAGTGTACCAAATACCAAATATTTCATCACCTGTATCATTGTCCCCTTATTTCTCATTACCTTTAATCCTCCAGACTGATGCTTTGGACACAGGTCTAGGTGCCGTGCTGAACCAAAGCATCAACAGTGCTGAACACCCTATGCTATACTTGAATCAGAAACTATTGAACTAAGACAAGGTATGTGGCAGTGGAACAGGAAGCTTTGGCTATAAAGTCAGCTAAACAGCAGCTGAGACACTGCGTTCTAGGCAGCCAATTTACTCTTGTCACTGACCATGCACCTCTCCAGTGGATGGCCTCACATCAGGATTCAAATCCGCATGTCACCAGGTGGTTCTTGAATCTCAAGCCATTCAAGTTCTAAGTCCATGTCACACATGTGCATTTGGGAGACAATTTCTGGCTTTGTCTAGTAGTAATTCCAGTGTCAAGGGCTGGCACTGTCACCTAATGCCACTCCTTTCCTTTAGCCTCTGGACCTGAAAAACAACAATGAGAAGATCACTGACATCACTTCTGGTTCCAGCAACTTGAACCCACATCATACTGCCACCCTTAAATGAGCTACCACCAAGATTCAGCCAGTCTCACATCAGAAAGTCTTCTCCATATACTGTATATATAGTAAAACAAGATAAAGAACAACATAAAGATTTGCAGATTCTTCATGACATGCCTGAACACACTGCTTTCTAGTGGCATTAGAGTCCCCTGATCTAAGGCTGTTGCATAAAGGGCACCTCCATGAATGAAGTTAAGTAGGTACAAGTTGAGCAGGGGTCCACCAGCCCAGACAGATGAGAAATATTCTGTGATTGCCCAAACAAAATCTTTGCATGCTATAAGTTGGGTGAAAGGTGACACTCCGCTCAGACAGCACTATTGACTTCTACATTTGTACTATGAACATTCTTATGAACTTACCAGGCTAAATTTTTATTAGACTTTGCTTCGTGTTCACGTTCACACAATAACATTTCCTTGGACGTTTTGCATAAAGGGCCAGTGGGGCACAGCCCCAATAAATGTAGTGGAAAATAAATAAAGCAAGTAATAAGCTTACCTCAGTAATTTAACTTACTATTAAAAATTTTTAACAACCATCAGCTTGGTCGTCTTCAGCATTTGTTTTCAAAGATTTTCTACCTCTTATAGCATTGTCTTTGTGTCAGGTGCTGCAAGACTGTTTCTGGTTGAGGGGCTGGACAAACTGCCCTGTATTATTTCATATTAAAATATTTTTGTTGTTTTTTTTTAAATTGCATGTTTGTACATTCTAGTTTGAGCTTTTCCCAGCAGAGGCTATGCAGTACTTGCCAGCAAAGAGATATGAAATGTCCAATATCTTTGGCCACCCTTAAAAGTAGCCACAATAATCTGAAAAGAAAGAAAGAAGATCGATATCTTGAATGCGTAATTCACAAGACATTATGCTGCATCCTGATTTTCACCCACCACTGAAGAGAGTCACTCTAAATTTTAAAAAGCCACCAAAGAAGCCTACATGTGCTCCTTCCATTTTGTGGAAAAGAAGTATTATGCTATTATCTCAAAAAAACACAACATTCTGGTGTTGAAATTACATGTATGTACATAAAAAATTGTTTTTTCGGTTGTTTGCTGAACTTGCACCGAGCAGTAAACACCTAGCTGCACGATATTTAGCATTGCACCTGGGATGTGCAATGTACAGTTCATGTTGAGGAGTGTGTGTAGTCTGCATTTTCCTTCCATGTTATTGTTGCTTGTTCTTTTTCAGCTGAAACCTGTTTGATTCTAAACTTGAGTTGTTACTTTTTCACTTTAGCACGTTCAAAGCCAATATATTTCCCCGAGTAGCAGGTGGTTGCAAGGAGCTATTTTTAGGAAGTTTAATATTTCTTTTCACCCATATGCTGATGAAACGCAGGTTTATATTCCTGTGTGCAATTCTGCAATGAATTGTCCACATAATTGTCTTGTAGAACTAAGATCCTGGATGGCTAACAACTTTCTCGATCCTAATCAAAATAAAGCAGAAGTATTGATAGCGGATTCTGCAGCCAAAGCTCAAATTGTTTTTGAACTTCTTCGCTCTGTTGTGGACTTTTGCAAACCTCAAGCTCAGAATCTTGGGGTTATTTTTGACACTAATCTCTCTTTTGAGAAATGGATTAATTCTTTGGTTAAGCCTTTTTTAACTCCTAGTGATTGAGAAAGTTACTCATTCATGGATCAGTAAATCCCTATTACATAGGTTGCAGTTGGTTCAGAATGCTGCTGTTCCTTTTTTGGTTGGGGCAAAAAACGTTGCCTCTATATCTCCAAATTTAGCCTCTTTGCAGTAACTGCCAGTTAGCTTTAGAACTGATTTTAAAATTGCTGCTGGTTTTTAAATCACTACATGAGTATGCCACTGCCTTTCTGAATTGTGTGTTTAACAATAGCCATCCAGAGAACTTAACTGTGCTGGTCAATTGTGTCTTGTTGTTCCTCATACCAAGTGCAAAACTAAGGGGGGCAGGGGCTTTACACCTAATCTGTGGAGTTCTTTACCTTATTACATTAAGGTGTCACCTTCAATGGAACTGTTTAAAACTAGATTGAAGATGCATTTCTGTTCTCTAGCTTTCCATGACCTTCAGTGATGCTGATATTTCCCTACTCTTAGTGATTTGTTTACTGCTGTGTGTATTGTGTTTTATTTTATTCTATCTATTTTATTTTATTTATGTTTATTGTAAGTTTTAATATAAATCACTTTGGCTATTGCATTATTTATGTTGTTTTAAATGTGCTGTATAAATAAATTGACATTGACATTTACCCTTGTGATTTAGTTCCCCCATAAGCACTGTTAACTGGGTTTTTGCTTTGCCAACTAGTTAGATCATCTGTTATCATGAACAGTCCTGTCTTTTTTTTCTCTTCAGTCTGTACCGCTTAGACTGTAAATCTAACACCAGATCACGTCACTTGCAGAAATTCTTAGATGATTCTGCACTTACAGGGTGTACTGATAAAAAGGATTTGACAGAGTCAGGTGGAGAACTTTGTGTGTTGGTGCAAAGACAATTGTCTGCATGTTAACAGCAGCAAAACCAAGGTACTGGTTATTTACTTTCACTGCACCAGAATGCTTCTATGTCCAGTCACTATCTAGGGAGTGAATCTAGACGTGGTACACTCCTACAAGTACTTGGGGGTTGACATTAATGACAGGTTGGACTGGTCTCAGAACACAGAGAAACTATATAAGAAAGGGCAGAATGGGTTATTTTTCCTTAGGAGACTGTGTTCCTTTAATTTGGGAAGTGATATCCTTCACATCTTCTACAACTCTGTGATGGACAGTGTGATTTTCTGTGCTGTAGCATGTTGGGCTGGTAACATCATTCCAAGAGAGGTCTTCCGAATGAACAGGCTAATTAAAAGGGCAGGCTCATTTATGGCACACACTGGACCCCCAGGAGGAAGTAGCAAAGGAGAGACTTTAAACAAAACTGGTGTCATTATGAAAAATGCTGCATATCCTCTCTCTGACACACGAACACTGAGTACTTTCAGCCTGCAAATTATTCAGGAGTGTGTCAAGAAACGCTACTGAGGCTCATTTTTCCTTACTGAGGCTCAGAACTTTTCCTTGTTTTTAATTTTTTTTTTCATTTTAGTTATTCTGGTGTGTGTTCAGACGAAAGTGTGTGTGTGTGTGTGCTGTACCTATCCATTTATGTATGTATGTATTTATTTATTTAAACAGCTTCTGTGAAAAGTTCAATTTTCCCCTGGGGACAAATAAAGTTCTCTCTTTCTATTTTAAGAAAATCTTATGGAGCACTCTTTTACAGTTCAATTTCATAGAATCACCTGCTTATGCTTGTAAATGTTACATGTCTGTGTACCTTCTGTTACTGTTTATATATAAATTCCAGCAGTTTCTCAGAATTTGTCTTCAATGCAGAGCAGTACATATTAATAAAAACATGCTCACTACTGCTTTTATTTAAATTAAAAAATTCAATCAAACTAGATATCAGCATTCTCAACAGCTACAACAGAAAATTAAACAGCAAAGCAGCCTTCTGGTACTTACCACACTATATTAGTGGTAATATTCATCCTTTATGCCATTTACATTTGGCTAGCTGTACAATCAACTGTTATAATTAAGAGGTTCGAACAGAACAATATGTCCACCGTATTAAAAGTAAATCAGGATGATTGTTATTTTGCATCCCCTGATACAGTTTATGTGGCATGATTACCTTTCATCAAAGGTACAATTTATTACTGTGAAGTCATCCTCTGAATTCAAGTCAACCTGCATGTTTCTTCATTTATTAAACAAATATTATCATCACTTTATCTATCCGGCCCTACACAGCCTTTCAAAGAAGATGATGCTATACTTCCAAATAGTATGTAGCTCCTCTTTAGCTATTTATTTGTTTTAGTTCTGTTGACTTTATGATTGTGCTGCTTTCATTATTCTTCAAAATGCAGAGCATAATGACATAATTATAATCTCAGCCCTCAGTGGTGGTGCTGGCAGATTCAATCAAATATCAGCCAAAAGCTATAAGCAAAGATGACACATTGACATGTTCTGGTTGATGTGAAAGTAGATTATTTTTCTATATCATTTTGCTTTTCACTTTCAACACAATATCCTCTTCATATTAAAATAAATTACACCCTGGGTTGATTCCATGCTACACATTATTTTCGATGAATTAAATCAGTCAAGGGGAAAAACAGATTAGGCAATCAGAAATAAATTTCAGGTCAAAGTTAGGAGACATATGTCAAAAGATCATGATATTTCATTGAAAAAAGCAAAAACTAGAAGTTGTTTTTATAGAACGGGAGATATAGAATAGCTATGAATTTTAGATAAAGTAAAACAAGTTAACAAGATAAAGAAAACAGCAAATTTAGTCATATATTAAATCGCACAAATGCCCTCATTCATGCACTGTGTAATACTGTAATGATGATCGATTTCACAATTTGGGAAATTCTTCTTACTTCAGGGAGATTTTTCTCTTCAGGTAATTATGAATGCAGTTTCAGACTAAAGAGCAGGTGAAGTTAACATTTAACAGTCTAGAAAGTTTTTTTGTGAACTGCGCATTGGGATTGGCTATTTCCCACTGACTGATACTGCAGTCATGCTTTATTCAAAGAGGAAAAGGCTATCCAGGCAAAGAGTAGGAGTTTAGTGCTATTTAAGCCTTAACACACTGAATGTACACCCCAGTTTAAGGTATGTTAGGAATATGAAAAAAAACATTTAAATGTTTAACTGTTACTAGATAGATAGATAGATAGATAGATAGATAGATAGATAGATAGATAGATAGATAGATAGATAGATAGATAGATAGATAGATAGATAGATAGATAGATAGATAGATAGATAGATACTTTATTAATCCCCAAGTTGAGGAAATTTTAATTACTTTAATATTTAAGTCCCACTTCCTTTATCCCGGATTACATTGTGCTTTACAGAGAAAACAAGATTTTAGCATAGCATCCCTGTCAAATTGAAGGTCGATTCTATACATCATATTTGCACAGCTAAATCAAATGAAGTGTATTAACTGACAACGTACAGACCGTGGTGAAAGGGGTTTTGGAATCCATTCCTCATTGGTTCTACTCATTTTGTTCACTCCAATTACATGCATGATCAGAACTTATAAGTACAGTAAGTGTTCCAGATACACTGGCATTTACACCTTTTGTAACACAGGCCTCTAACGCAGGTTTTGAGATCATCTCACAGACAATTAGAAAATGTAGAACTTATTTTTAAATTTTCATATGGATTTCATTGATACATATCTTCAAGAGATTATCGATACAATTTCAGGTTAAGTGCAGTCTTTTTATTTTCTTTACAAAATGATAACCTGAGTTTTACTAACAGAAATGTTACATCCCTAATTATTTGCTCATTGTACTAGCTCATTAATTGCCTGTTAAGTCTTATTGACTGGAAAGTCAATATTTGAAACACTCATCCACAAATCCCAGTTATCTATGTACAAAGAATATTCTGGCTCTATTTGGGAAACAAATACAGTTTAGCGTTATCTCACCTTATTACCATTAGATTGAACAATAATTGACTGAAAATGTTTTCTTGCAGAGTACCATACACTATCTCATACAGGCCTGAATAAGCCATCTCCACTCTTATCTGCAGTTGTATAATGTATCTACTTTACCCATGACTCCTTTCTTCTGTTAATTATACCTTTCTATGTATATGATAACCACACCTACGACCTTATGAACTTGTGCTTTTCTAGTGTCACCTTAGAAATTTAAAACATTGTCATTCTTCCTTCACTAAATTCACAATGATATGGAGACACACCAATCCTACTGTCCAAAAACCCAGTCAGAGGCTTATTTATCATGTGCTCATTGATTTTGCCATTACAAGTGGTGGCTCTGAGGCTAGAGATCTGCACTGGCAATCGGAAGGTTGCCGGTTCGAATCCCGTCAATGCCAATAGGGACTCTGCTCTGTTGGGCCCTTAAGCAAGGCCCTTAACCTGCAATTGCTGAGCGCTTTGAGTAGTGAGAAAAGCGCTATATAAATGCAAAAAATTATTATTATTATTATTATTACAATGGCAACAATATTGCTCTAAAACTGGGTGCATCTGATAAAGTCTTGCCAGTATTCACTATTGGTTCTACCACTACTATATTCCATAAAAATGAAACATGGCCTGTTGTGCAGATCCTCAAAGCATTTAATCAAGGTGCTACATTCAGATTTTGTATGGTGCAGGTGAATACACATAAAACATACCATATTTTGTCAATATAAAATAACTGCAAAAATAAAACGGTAATTTGCAGCAGTGTCTGGTTTTCATAATGTAATCCAATCAATTTACCACAGTCATAGTGCAATAAGGGCACCTAGCCAGAATACTGCTACTTCTGTTAACAGTAATCTATGGCATTCCATTAACACAAAACTCATCTGTGATGACAATATGCATTTTGAGGCACACTAACCTACAAAATCTTTGCATAGTGATCACAAAATGTCAATCGCTAAACACTTTTAACATGTGAATTGAAATTAAACATAACGGAAAAAAAATGGTGTTTCAGCTCATAGGAATGAAAAATCCAAAAGATCTCCTCAATATCTTTTTGGTTTCTCCTACAGAACAATGAGATCAGAAAGACATAAAATGGAGACATTTTCTTTTGTCTCCTAATTCTTGGATTATTCTCTTGAGAAAAAAATACTCTGGTATTCTCACGTGTCTGCTCCTGAGTTTCAGTAGAGATCTCAGCAAAGACACACAATGGGCTCAGATTTTCCAAGTAGTGTTCTGACATTTTTTTCCATTTGAAAGTATTTGCATTGTGTGTTCAGTAATATTTGGTGAAATGTATGGACAGTTGTTTGTAGAAATAAAACATTTTACTCTGATTAAAAAAAAACTGCAGTGCTTGCTTCTGAATAACACTATTAGTTTCTCAAATTTATATTGCGATTCTTCAATTAGAACATACTCGATCTAGAAGAAAAAACAGGCAGTGTGGCATTGTGGTTAAGACTTTGGACTTCAACGCTGAGGTTGTGGGTTCAAATCCAGCTACTGACACCACCTTGTGACCCTAAGAAAGTCACTTCATCTGACTGTTCTCTGATTGGAAAACCAAAAGACATGAAACTGATTATATTTCAAATGTTGCAAGTTACCTTGAATAAAGGCATCAGTCCAATAACAAAGAGATTAAAATAAGACTAGAAAGAGATCTTACAAACCAAATTCTCAATTATTAAACATTTTACCTCAGCTGTATCTCATGTCTCTTTTTTTTGTCCGGAGGAATTTTAGGAGAAAGATCTACGTAAGAAAGATCTTAAATGAAACATAAGTGAGAATCTCTTTTAAGTCTTATGAGCTATCAAAGATCAACCTTTGAACGGTAAAATTTTCCAATGGGAGTAGTTGAATGGAAAAAATTACACGGGTAATAATTTGTCATTACAGTTATAACTCGAAGCTTAAGGTTTTTATTTAGTCATATTTACACAAGAAAACATTATATCCAATAACAGAGAAATAAAATACAGCACAAAATAGTGACAACAAATTAATACACAGAAATTCTAAAATATTTTCATTGTTTGAAAACATTTTTTCTTTGCTAATTACTTATAGCAGGTTAATATAGTGCATTTTTACTGCATAATACCTCACTCTTACTGTGACAGCCAAGTCAGAAGTTTTTTTTTCCTCTTTAGTATTGTTGCTCTTTTGTCATTCTGGTGTGTGTTCAGACCATAGTGTGTGTGTAATTATTTATTCATCTAGCTACCTATTTATGTATTTATTTATTTAAAGAGCATCTGTAAAAAAGCCACATTTCCTCCTGGAGATGAATAGTTCTATCTATCTATCTATCTATCTATCTATCTATCTATCTATCTATCTATCTATCTATCTATCTATCTATCTATCTATCTATCTATCTATCTATCTATCTATCTATCTATCTATCTGAAATGGTTACATGATATATATAAAACACTACTGCAAATTTTTATTATCTCCAAAATTCCTTCTTTGAAAGACATGTGGCACTAGGAAGTAAGGAATTTTTTAAGTGATTTGTGTGGGTTTTTAAACAACTGTCCTTACTGATTTGCTGAAGATAATTTCTGTATGTAATTGGTGTCAGTCATCGACAGAGATGATTTTCAGGATTGCTCTCTGACACAAAACACATCATCTATGTTAACCCCAATAACGTAGCTTCATGTTTGGTAACCTGCTGAGCTTATAAAATCTTGGTTAGACAGACCATTAAATCAGGCAATGAAGTTGAAAGTGATGACAGACTGGGTCCCTCTGTGATAAAAGGATAAAACAAGGTCCTTGTCTGCTTTACATTGTCTAGAAAAAAGTGGTGATTGCATTTAGAGTATATGTTTTTTGTATTTATATTTCGATTAAGAATATCAACTAGGATAGATCTTGAGTATTTATATTCAGTCACTATTTCTACCTCCTCGCAGAACAATGATGGGTGATATGCAAATAGCAGAACAGTAGTTCTGAGGTTTAGGATTTGGACTGGTATCTAGAAGGTTGCTGGTTTAAATCCTGTTACAGTCAAAAGGGATCCTACTCTGTTGGGCCCTTCAATAAGGTCCTTAACCTGAAAATTGCTCTGGGGTGCTTTACATTGGTTGTCCCTGTGTTCTGATGTCCAAAGGTCAATTTTTCCTCAGGGAATAATAAACTATATTAATTTAAAGAAATCTCTGCCTCTTAAAGTCAAAAATCATTTATTTTGTCTTTTTGACATTCATAGTAAGATAGTTCTTATTGCACCAGTTCAACAAACGGTTCACTTGATTTAAATAATGGCTTTCATGCTCTGAAGATATGCGTCCTATCAACATGGTGTCATCAGCATACCTGATGATGGAACAGTGATCATTGTTCTATCTCAGGTCACTTCTGTACAGTGTAAATAGTATGGGAGGCAACACAATGCCTTTTGGAGACCCTGTATTTGATAGAATGACTTTTGAAAAAGTGTCATATACTCTGAACAATCTAAAAGAAAGTTCCAAATCTGTAAAGTAATGAACAGGTTAACATTCATACTGTTCAGTTTCTCCATCAGTATGAGTTGCTGGTTGGTATTAAACACTGAAGAAAACCCCAGAAATAGTGCTCTGATATAAGAACCAGGCTTATCAAGAAAAGTGTACATTTGAAGTAGGATAACTCGCAAAGTATCTTCCATATTTTTGTCTGCACAGTGAGCAAATTTTTGGTTATCTTTAAAGGGTCTTGTAATAAAAACTACATAGAGTGGTAAAATATGTATACAGTATGCATTGAACAGGATCTTTTATATATGTATATATTTGTATATGTTTGTTTGCATCTGTGCTGTCATGTTTCATTTTTCTTTTTTTTTCAATGTAAATGAAGGATTAACATGACAATATAAAATCAACTCTTCACATTTTCTTATTTATTAAACTTCCTGTTTGGAGAACTATTATGGAGCAATCAGGTGTCTGGAAAGCATTAAAACTTAATCTCTGTCATTAAAATGTTTTTCACCAAATGTTCAAAGCATATCATCAGAATAGAATAAGAACCAGTGGCCTGTATTTCTTCAGTCTATTTGGCCTCGAACCCTTAGGAACTGAGGTAATGATTGACTATTTCCACAGCTCATGGACCAGTTACAAAGCAAACAAGAAGAAGTAGAGAGAACTGCTTTGAAACAGGACTTCATGACCCATCTGGACCCATTGCCCTGTTTATGTCAGAGATTTCTCCATTTCAGTTATACTGAAATACATCCCAGCAATATTTCTGCCATTTTTACAAAGCAATCTCTCGTACTTGTGCATTATGGGTGCTGAAATTATTACCTTCATAGCTAGTAAAAAAGTAATTCAGTTCATCCACTAAAAGCTTGTGATCTTTGTCTATTGGAAAGGTCACACTTTTCTTAAAATCCAATTCTGTGATTGTTTCCAGATCTTTTTGGATTGTTACCATTAAACCACCTCTTGACTTTTTCCTGCCCATACATCTTTTAAGTTTGTTAAACTAATCTTTTAAACCTTTACTGAAGAATTCACTTTTCTTCTGCCTTATTTTTCTGGGCAGTGCCTTTAAATCTTTAGTAATTCATTGGTTTAATGTTTGAGTTTATTTTGACATCCTTTTTTCTTAATCTGTGCTGGTGCATATTATTTTCTTTGTATGTTTAAGTATACTATGCCATCCAGTACTCAAGTGTTCTTTTTTTATTGCATGTCAATGTTCCCTTCCAAGTTAAATTAGAAAAGAATCCACATTTTGTTTTTCTTCACAGGCAAAAAAACCCCCCAAACTTTTATATGTTACTCATAAAACCTTCAGAACCATTGTTGGAATCTTTTCCTACAGTACCACCAAAAGAATTCAGATTAGAAAGAAGTAAATATGATATAATTCCCCAAACTATCCTCTCATTTATTTTTAAACTTTTTTTTTCTTTTTTCAATTTTGAATCACTAGATCACTCCATTTTGCTTTGGAGGACTGTACCTTACTCTTTGTGTTGTAACCTCAGTAAAAAAAATACAAATAAAAATAAATCAAAGCATCCATCACTAGCTCTTCATCAGGTACGTTTGTTAGCATGACTGTTCCTCTGTGTGTCGGACCTTTTTTATTTGTGGAGTGACAGCAATGTTTGAGTCCTTGGCCCTGAATTTGTATAAGATTGGAATTCGTGCCTTGAATCTCATGATGTCAGGACATGAGCACATGCACTGTGTGGCCATTATGAACATGTTTTAAATGGGTTCAGACTGCAAGAAATCTAAATGAAGTTCTTAGGAGAGACACTGCTAACTGGTATTATTGCTCTTCTTGCCTTCTTTGAGAACCGGCCATAAATTTGTTAGCTTGATTTCTAATGAGGCTGAAGTTAACTACTTATTCACAGTTGCATATTCATACAGGTTTCGGGTAAAATGAAGATCAAATGTTAAAAAGGTATAATGATGATAATAATAATGATAAAGATTCAATTATATTGTTATTGTATAGGTACAACAAAATGTAGTTATTGCATACCCATTGAGGTCAGAGTACAATGCCCCTGGAGCAATTGCCATTTAAGGACCTTGCTCAAGGGCCCAATGGAGTAGAATCCCTTCTGGTAGTAATAAGATTCGAACCAACAACCTTCCTGATACTGTTGCAGATCCTTAGCCTCAGAGTCACACAGCAAAAAGGATAAGGCATTGTCCAGGTAAAATAATTTTACCAAATCTGATCCTGAACCTATATATTAAGTGCAGATGTAATAATTATACAGTAAGTGTGAACTGCTTGAGTTTGAAAGTAGAGTATTGCATTTGTTCAAACACATCCTGCTCAAATTAATGAGACATCCACAGAGTACACATTAAAGGGCTTTTTATTTGTTTCAACCAGACTTTTAGAGCTGTTTTGGCTTAAGATCATGATTTTTTAACAGTCAACATTGCTCATAGTAAGGGCCTAGTTTCTAGACATTTCTGGTGGCCCAACAGTTATTCAGAGTCCAGATAAAAGAGCCTATGCACAGGACTGTGAAACATGTCTAAAATGTAACATTGGTGTCCAGCATCTCTTCTGCAATTGTTACCTTTGTCTAAGAAACTTTGAACCAATACCACGGTATATTGTTATTTTAGTTATGGTACACTGAAAAAATACTTAAAGCTTGCACAGCACACAAGAAATTTGTGACAATTACTGTACAATAGTTTTTTTTTGGCTCAACATTTTGTTTATATATTTATACTTATTAATAATCTGGTGGCACAGTGCTGCTGTGCAGTAAGGAGACCAGTGTTCTCATCCTGGGTCCTCCCATGAGTTTGCATGTTCTTCGTGTGTCTTTGTGGGTTTCCATCCACTGTCCAAAGACATGCAGGTTAGATGAACTGGCAACACTAAATTTGTCCTAGTGTGTGTTTGGGGCATGTGTGTCTGTGTGCGTGTTTGTTGTGCAATGGACTGGTCCCCTGTCCAGGGTTTGTTCCAGCTTTGCGACCTGTGCTAGCGGGAATAGGCTCCAGCACCCCTCGTGACCCTGGTCTGGATTAAATGGGTTAAACAATGACAGTCTTTTGTTAGCAGTGAAGTTGTGCCAACTTTTTTTTGTATTTTCGTAACAAACTAAAAAAAATATGAATTCAATTCTTAAATTGTTGCTCTTTGAACAAAATGTTTTAATGTTGAGCTAACAAAAAGTTCCACCGGAAATCACTATGTAATAACAGGTTTTTCAATGAACCCAAAAAATTACAGTCAATACCAAACAGTTCAGGCAAACAAAAAATGAGATTTATTGTACATACTGCTCATCAGGCTAAGTACCTGATATTAGTCTGAGTGAACCAAGTATAAAAAGGCATTAAACAGAAAAACAAGCATATATATTTTCTTGTATTTTTTCCCATTAACAAATAACACAATCATCTCTGATATTAATCAGCAAAATCAGACAAAAAACAACGGTCATTACCTTACCCTCTTCAAGTTCCTGCATAAACATCCACACAATTTTTGAAATACATAGGGTTCTGAAAACAGTTTGAAGGTCAACTTTTAAGATGCCTACTAAATATGATACAAATCTGAAAACCAAATCAATTTTAGATTGTATCTTTGAAAAATGCACTCAGTCAATATACAGTATAGCATAAACAGTGCACTAGCTATAAGAGATGAAGAACAGTAACATATGAACACACTAATTCAAAAGAGAAATGTCTTCATCCAGAGAAAAATGTCTATGAGTTTATTCTTTAGGGACAGAGCTCTGCTGCTGCACTTATTTCCCAGTTCTAAAAAGATGTTCACCACAACCTCTAAAGTACATTTGAGTTCTTTTTGAAACTGAATATTCAGGGCATAGTGGAGTCCAACCACCAGCACGACAGACTCAGTGACATTTTCTTTAATTCATTTCCAGGTTATCCCCTCTCAAACTCCATGGTGGTATCATCCACACCAACAGGGTTGTCTCGAGGAAAGTTAATTTCTGATCTTCTTGGTTCTTTGGATAAGCTCTTGAACGATCACTTTTTGCACTCCGGAGTTCTGATCTATGGTATCATCCACACCAACAGGGTTGTCTGGAAGAAAGTTAATTTCTGATCTTTTTGGTTTCTTTGGATGAGCTCTTGAGCAATCACTTTTTCTACTGCTGAGTTCTGTACATCCTGTGTAGCAAAGCTTTTGTCTTTAATTACCTATTTGAATTTCAGGCTCATTTTCTAGCCCTTGCATCCTGTGTTGCAGCCAGGCAACCTTACACATGGGTGTTTGTAAACCAAAGCAACTGTCACTTCCTCAAGTTCAAAATTGCTTGAGCTGGCTTTAAAGGAGTATTGTGTTTCTGCCAGCTTCTCCAGTATATCCATCTTCATCTCTCTGGTAATATCCAGAATAGTTTTCTGCTTTTCATGATTTCATTTGCTTTTTTGAGTCTAAGCTCCACATCATATAAAAAGGTTGCTATGTGAAATGTCAGCAGCCACTACTCTACTATAGATGTGAAAGAATACTGACTGGACTAACTGGATGAAACAATTGCTGCGTTAAGTGCGGATATGGTGTCAGACTCTGTGCTTTAATTTCCAGTTGACTTGACTTGTGATACAGCTGAGGACAGCTCCCAAATAATTTTAAGCGTCACTTTCACATTTAGAAGCCAGATTGCAGAGCCAATCCCCATAATCTCATTCCTTATATTGGACAAAGTTTTTAATCAATATTTAACTTTTCACAAAGAATCTACTGATGTGGGCACATTCAGGAGAGTCAGCTTCTTTTTGCAGCCTGTTGTAACTATTACACACAACAGCATTGTTACATTCAAAAAGAGACAACAATGACAAAAAGAAAAACATTTTAACAACTTCAGTATAATATTTTACCATACTGACCTAGAACCAATTCATTAGCTTTATGGCTAACAGTACTTTATGAAATGATCATCTTAATTTAATAAAAATCTGTTGGGTGACACTAAAAGCTTTTTCCCAATGCCGTAAAGCAGTAAGTGGGTAGATGTCATATAGATCCCTTGGCTTCATAATAACCAAATCGGTATGTGGACTCTCTGCTACCTAAGATGCTCAACATCTCTCCAATGCAAAGGAAAACTAATTGACAAGAATTAAAATGCTATATATTCGTCCATCTTCTGGCAAGCCACCACAGCTTCCATCAGATGCCATCATGACTATGGAGTATGAGGTTGCATGTTTTGAAACAGACTTTGAAACAAGAGACGCTGCATTATGGTGAGCATATATTCTCTCAATTGCTGTTTTCAATATTTGATTTAGTGAGGACAGGTTAACAACTTTGCAACAGCAGCCTGAAAAAGCTTGGATATGATAAGACATAGGCAGCCATGAGTTGGTGTTGGCAAGACAATGTCAGAAGGGTGTTTTTGAAATTGTGTTTATTATGGACAGTCTTTTTGAAGAAAGCTTCAGAGTGCATTGTCCACAGCTAAACAAAAGAACCAAAGTAGTGAATACAGCTTGGATAGTGTTCAAGAAAATTATGCAAGATAGCAAAGACTATCTTCTGAAAATTTTGGAAAAGTATGAAGCTCAACTTTATCTTTAACATCCATCAACAGCTACCATGCTTTTCATTTTCTGGTACTACATGACTAATCATAAATGGTATGACCCTATCAGTGTCCACCTATTGTTTTTCTGGATGGGAATATTTTTAAGAATTCTTTCAGGATGGTTCTCCTTGTCTGAGAAGCTTTGCAGGAATGACTGTATTATATTGGTCAGATAAACAAGGATAAAGCACTTTCTAGTTTTTAGCTTCTGAAGGCAGAAAGTTATTTGAAATTGAATAATACCTTCAAACAAATCATGCTGCACATCTGGGAGAACCCAGTTACTAGGTGAAAAAATGCAAGATGCTTTCTCAGAATACATTTTCTTTTTACACACATGTACACATTTTGTGGCATTTATTTTGAGCTCCTTAACAAATGTGGCATGCAGTTCTACACTTTGTATCATGGACAATTCCTTCCTCACCTCAATAGTCCAAATGTCAGTGATGGAAGCAGAACAAAACCTACAGAATTTACCAGCCTTAAATCTTTCCTTTGATATTTTCACTAGCTTGGTCAAGATTAAAACCCCTCTTGTTCATGTACTGTATCTGTAAATCCTTCATCAGTGGCTCAAAAAGCTTGTCATTTCCAAATCCCTTAACATCACTACCTTTGCCCAATAAAGTTAATTGTGTAGAGTGTAGATTTTCTCACAACTTGGTCGACCACTCTGAAACCACCCAATAGGCAGCTGTAATTTTGAGATTTGTATGAGATGTCTTAAGGGGATTCACTCCTTCAAAGTCACTGATGTACAGAAAAAGTATAGTAGAAACATTCTCATCGAGCAGCAGTAGGTGTTCTTTGATGAATGTGTGGCTTTAGGAAGGAAAGTCTTTTCAGATATTTCACTGTAGACTATCAGTATTTTCAGGACATAAACACATATCTTATTTTTTGTTTTAATAAATATTAACTCAATAGGTTCAATTATGCCTAAGTGCTTTCTGTAGTATTTTGGTGCTTATGATCAGTAGATAAAGGTTCCTTATTGGTGGTAGAGTAGAGAGGATTTGACATATGAACAGTGGGCATAGACTGATCAACATTGCAGTCTGAATCTGTGTAAAATATCTCTAGTCACTTTGTCTCTGGATGTTTTTGACAAGGACAAATTTTGCTCACACTGTCAAAAATCAATTTTTTAGAGATACACTGTACATACCTGTCTGCATACAAAGAAACAAAGAAGCTAATTTCCTCTCAGGAATTTTCTCAGTATTCTCTGATTCAGTGGCTTCTTCCTCTATAGAATTACTACTGAATACACCCTTTAGAATCTCTGTGATTGACAATTACTACACATGACCTATTATCATATAAAGTGTAATTTTGGCAAAACATTACATAAACATTTTCCTTAAAATTACAATATAAAATTGGGCACTGCAATGTTTTATGTGTTTTCAGGTGTATACCTAAGTGCAAACGCTGTTAAAATCACATAAATCAAAATTAAAAGTGTCTTGCTCTCTATTTTGTGGATTTGAGTGGGTCCTATTTAGATGAGTTTTCAACCTACTAGGGGTCCTGAATTTGCAAACACACTTGGTAATGGTACATTACCCTATTTGCCTGTGTTTGAGCAGGTAGAGTCTCAACAGTGTGTATTTACAGTATCTACTGTAAAATCAAGCACAGAAATAAATAAATATTTGGGGTAGCACTGGTAACTCCATTTAATGTCCAGTGTTGAAAAAATAGGATGTAAAAGTAGAGGTGACCCCATCACTAGTGACATGATGTCTTGTTGATTAGAATTCATTCTCAGAGATCTCCACTCTGTATGGAGATCTGGTTACAAAGAAAAAGATCTTCCAGTGGCTGCAGTATTTGAAGTTGAGGAAGGGGAGAAGTAGGAGTAGAGAGACATGAACTGATGTCTGTTGTCCCTCAGTTCTAGGCTTTAGGAAAATCAGAAATTGTATTACCTGGTGTGTCACATCAAAACCTTTTCTCATAATTTTGCTCAAAATGTGATACACCTCAAGCTCATGTGTCATTGCATGATGCACACTTAAATAAGTTGATCCCCAAGGTGTTCCTGCAGGAGGAAATACATGAATGTAAAAATTTGGTCATAAAGTCAAACATACATATATCAACTCATACATGTGATAGATTAAATCTGTTTAATTCCTAAATAGCATTCTTACTTTCAGTATAATGATGTGGTTTTGTAACTGATATTAAGTCATCAGTTTCCTGGTAGGGACTGGCTGGAGTGATGGTTCTGTGGTTAAAGATTGTGCTGGTGGCCAGAGGGTTGCTGTTTTAAATTCTGTAGCTGAAAGAGGGCATCCTGCTCTATTGAACCATTGAGCAAGGCCCTTAATGACAACTGCTATGAGGTTGCTGCAGAGAAGCTGATCCCTGTGCTCTGACCCTCAGTATTTTTGTGGGCATGTGAAGAGAAAAATTCCAGGTGCACAAAAATGTATACGACCAATAAAGTGAATTATTATTATTATAAGTATTATGATAAACCACCTTAATAGAGCATTTTTTTACTTTAGTAGTAAAGGAAAGTTATGAAATGGAGAACTGGAAAAACAAAAAAGAAAGACACTTACCTTTTTGTTCAGCAATAAGTGAATGGAAGAAGACACTTTTACCAATGTTTTAGCACTGCTTCAGTGGGGCAACACAGTGGAGGCACTGGCAGTTAAGCACCTGTGTTTCTATGAAGGCCCACATGGCTTCAGACGGGAATGTTTAATTTAGTCTACTACAGAAAGTACAAGGGATTCCTAAGACTAATCTTAGCAGAGGTTTCATAAGAGTGTATTAACTTCATTTCAGTATGGAGTTGGAGGTTGATCTTGAGCCCCAACAACTGTAAGTGCTTCTGCGAGGCCGGTTGTGTTTTAATAGAGACATTGCAGAGGCAGGATGCAATGTGTAATGTGAACATGCCTGCATTACCCGCAGTTGTTGGTGAGTATAAAAGGCACTTTCTGCTTGTAGGCTTTATCTTTTTGACATGGTGTTTGATGTAGCTCATCACAAAAAAGTACATGAAGTATAGCAGCCTGTGCCTTACATTTGTATATATTTTCTTTCTTGGTGAAGGTATTTATGTGAATTGGGTCTGGAATGCACTATGCTTTTTTTTTTTTGTATATACACTGATTTATTATGTTTGAATATTTTGTGGGTTAAATCCCCAAACTATGGAATGTTTTATGGAGCAGCTCCATGTCCAGAATTTACATCGAGAAAGACGTAAATATGTCATGTACTGTATATATACATGCATACAGGTATGCATATTCAGTCATTAGTTTTTTTTTCTTCTTTTCCTTTTAGGACATATGACACTCACTGTAAAACACTCACTCTGCAGAAACCTTCAACGAGTCACTAATATTTTGTCTTGGAAAAAAAAAAGAAAATGATATTCAGTTATTTGATAAAAATACAGTTTTGTATTTAGATGTTAAATTGGCCTGTGTGAGTGTGTTAACCTAGAGACAGACTTGCATGCTGTCCAGGCACCGTTCCTGCCTTGGGCCTAATGATTACTGGGACAGGCTCCAGCTGCCCCATGACTCTGCACTGGATTAAAGGATTATGAAAATGGACTGATGATTGGCAATATAAATGCCATAGTTTCAAAGAAAGTCTTTAAAACAAATGATTTTTTGCTTTCTTGATATCTGTAAAGCTAGTAGGTAATCTAATTTAAATGTTTTTAGATAACTGTGAAAATGTTATGTTATACTAACAAACTCAAAAAAATTATATAACGAACATATCGAGCATTTGTGAACTGACAGAACTGAGAACTGTTTATTTTGTAAAAAGTCATAACCACAACCTTGTGTGCTCACTGTTTATTAATGTGATTGTATCAGAATTTAACACATCTGAATCTTTAAACTGCATTTTTTAAGTTTTCACTTTGGGAAAAATGTACACTTTAAAATGACATAACTTGAGTTCTTAGTCGGATCATTTTAAAATCCAAAGAACACACTGTTAAGAAGGGTCATGGAAAATCAAACACCCACTCAGTTTAAAAGTGAATGTAGCCCCCAGTGAACACAGGAACCTCTGAGAAAGACACTGGGTGGGACAATCCACAAAATAGGCAAAGTAGAAGTATATGCCACTGAGGGGAGGAGATAAAACTGAAGGTTTGTAATCCCACTGTCATAAGTTCACATCTCACTAACCCCATGGGTGGATGGAGAGAAAGTGTGAGAGTAGCAGAAACTTTCACTGTGCTGGGATACACTATTCCTCTTTATAAACTCAGACTGCAAAGAGAAGTCAAAATTTACTGATGTGGTGTCCAGTAAAAATATACTTAAAGGACTATAATAAGGATATTTCAACAACCTATAGTTGAAACCAATAATTTAATTTAACCCTGAAACGACTGTGGAATACTTATGAAGTAATAAATAGAAGTCATCTCAGGCATAAACACAATAATGGCAATGCTTTTAGATAGATAACATCAGTTTGACAACATGTTATGATAACTAATTATATATTAATATAATGTTAAAATAAATTGAAACTTATCTGCTTCAGCTCTTTATATAAATCAGAGTGATGATGGCACTTCAGGTGCTTAGCATTGTTTGAAGTGTTTCCTCCTTTAGTAAGTATTGATCGAAGACATTGTTGACAGATCATTTTTTCCGAGTCAACAATGTTACCCTGATCACCTGCTTCAAAGAAAAATATTTCCACTCATGGCTTCTGCTGTTTTTCTTCTCCATAAGGGTTACGCTTTGCGGTGCTTTAGTGTCAATACTTTCAGCCATTTTCATCTGTTGTTTTCCTCACATGTTAATGGGTGTTCCCAGGTAACTCCTCTACTTGCAGTCAAACATAAGCATAGTGCTCACTTTTACTTGGCATTACTGATACTGTAAAAAATACTACTACTGTTACTTTTTCTGATTTTTGGTTTCGACTTGGTACTGATGTTTCGGTTCTTGTGACATCCCTAATTGGAATAAATCTCTACCTCAGACTGAGTATTGTGGAATACAGATAAATCCGCTTCCTCCATGGTAGTAACCCTTTTTCAACATATTTATGTCCAGTTCTGCTACCTTTGTTAACTTTGTTTAAAGTTAACAGCAACAGTTTATAATTGAAAGGCAACATGTTCAAGAATATGTGACAAAATTAAGGAAACTGTAGCAATTGCTTTGTTATACAACCTAGATATGGTGTGTGGTTCAGGAAGTATGGTTGTCCACCAAGGAATTGCAGTCATCCTGAAAGAGAGATGTCGGGTTCCAGCCAGAGATATTCATGCACTGTTGTTATTACTGCTGTTTCATCATAAGTATCCAGGCAAGCTAAAATGGTGACTCTAAACACAGCCTCTTTGGAAGGGGACTATATCAGGCACATACGATCATTTTAATATTTTTTGCAGCATTTTCTGCCTTTTTTATTATTTCCTTTCTTTTTTCTCTGTTAATGATCTCTAGTTGTTTCCAGAGATCCAAGATGGTAAGGCCCATTTTAGGACACTCTTCTTCTTTTTCTTCATCTTTCAGCTGCTCCCTTGCCACTGCAAGCTGCAAGCATGGTCAGATTGTCAGTTATCCTGAACCTTTTAGAGAAACCAAACTTATTTTAACAACCAATTCTTTAAAGGCACTTGTTTCATTGAATATTGTACCTATGCTTTTGCATATTATTTGTCTGGGTATTTTGAGGTTATTTTCTGCTTAGTGCTTAGAATTTGTTAAATCTATTAACCTTGTGGTGTTTATTCTATTTTCTTTACCTTTCTATAAAGCTCTAGCACAAGTGGAGCCATCTGTAACCATGTATCGTGTTTTGTGTGATCAGAGTGATAGCAGCACAACTTCTTTATACTGGGCCAAGAGATTCATTTAACACTAGAATTACCAGAGCCTGCAAAAAAACTTGTAAATCTGGCCCACCTTAAATCCTTTCTCACCTCTCAGTCAACGTCTTTTGTCCTGTAAATGTGTCAATAAGCAGCAAGCAGCCTGGTTTCCCATCCCCCCTGCCCACCGCTGCAGTTCAATTCGCAAAGAAGTTTCTCAGTGTTTATCTTCGAGTGAAGTGCTAGAGCTTTATAGGGTAAAAAAGTACATTGTCATTTGGAATACATACATTTCATGTGTGTTCTGTGTCAACAACAATCTATGAAAAAACGTTGTTAACACAGAAACGTTTTTCAAGTTTTACTAATAATTGACAAAATGTAGACATGAAATGTATAAGGTGAAATACAAATATGAAATAAACACTTTCTTAGTGGTGCAATGCTAGGAACTGCTGTCTTCCAATCAAGAGGTTGCGGTTTCGATATCAGCTGCTTCCCAAAAAAAACATTTTGAGTAGTGAGCTGATCTTATTGTTAATATCATACAATTAAAACATATATTTGATTTGTACCTGTAAATTTACAGTACTTGTCAAAGTTAGCAGGTTTCTTCTCAGTTTCTATTCTCTCACTCACGTTCAAGTTCTCACACAACCCCCCGATGAGACGTCGTTTTCAGATAAAGACTTGGTATAACAAACGAGACTGGGACTGGGAAAACTGTGGACGTGGATGTGAGTGATGTGCGCAGACACACCAGGCAGATTCTTCTTTTAAAAAACAGTCACGAGCGCCAGTGCCTCTTTCTAAAATCTGGTGTCTGCTCAGCTTATCCCATCTGGACCTTGCAGCATGAGGAGACATCCGCAGACAGGTGAAGTCCTCCATTAATCCTGTGTCTGTGTTCCTACTGCCTGTACCTCGGCGTCCATAGGACTCCCCTCCAAACCCTACTCATGTCTCCCTCAGCCAATCTGTTGTTGTCTGAAAGGGAAACGCAGAACAATGGGGCATACTGCTCTTAGTTTCACAATAAGAGTGCGCCTTCTCCCACCCCAGAGAGCACAAGCCTGCTGCATGCTTACCTAGGGCATACTACCAACTACCTGCCTCCATTCTTTCCAACACAGGCTCTCTCAATCCTGCCTCTCTTCACCCTTAACCTCCATTCCTTTGTTCAGTTGATCAGCACAGATTTTCAATAAACTAGGAGATGGAGTAATCCAAAATTGTCTGTCAAAGAACAGGCTGAGTTTGCAACTGATAGATTAAAACTCAGTAAACAAAGTCCAAAATGTGATCTGAAAATGTAGTTAAAGGAAGTGCTAAATAATAAAACAAAGAAACACTAAAATACTATTAAAACAAAGTGAAAACACTGTTTTGCTATATGGAAACTTGATATCCATACTTATGGTATATTCTCCTAATCAAAAGAAGTCCAAGCATATTATTGTACGATGCATGAGATATCCTCCAAATAACAGGAGGCGTGATACCAGTTTTGGCACATCCAACTTCACATTTTCAGGTCATTAGCTTGGACTCAATAGGTCACACACTAGCACACCTTATATCATTGAATGGCAGTGACTGTGTCGTCTCCAAAGACATATGAACATAATAAGACACAGGTGGGGGGTTATGCGTAATTGACTATATGAATCTCTCAATGATGCATGGTGTATCAAAAAAAAAAGAAAAAAAAAAGACCTGGCTGATTTTGAGTTAAATGCAGACAGCAGTTTAGAACAATATCCTAAGTAAGTAAACTTGCTAAATTATTACTGTGTAATTCGTATTTTGTTCATTTTGATCTGTGTAAATCGTTGTTACTCAAAATTATTATATATAATTTTATATTGATAATGGCACCATCAAACAGCCTTAATGTACATATAATAATGCATAATATATATATATTATATATACAGTCATATGAAAAAGTTTGGGAACCCCTCTCAGCCTGCATAATAATTTACTTATAACAAAAAAGATAACAGTGGTATGTGTTTCATTTCCTAGGAATATCTGAGTACTGGGGTGTTTTCTGAACAAAGATTTTTAGTGAAGCAGTATTTAGCTGTATGAAATTAAATCAAATGTGAAAAACTGGCTGTGCAAAAATTTGTGCAGGATTGTGAGAATGGTTACAGACAACCCACAGATCACCTCCAAAGACCTGCAAATGGTATATCTGTACATCGTTCTACAATTCAGCGCAATTTGCACGAAGAAAATCTGAATGGCATGGAGATGAGAAAGAAGCCGTTTCTGCACTCACGCCACAAACAGAGTCGCTTGTTGTATGCAAATGCTCATTTAGACAAGCCAGATTCATTTTGGAACAAAGTGCTTTGGACTGATGAGACAAAAATCAAGTTATTTGGTCATAACAAAAAGCGCTTTGCATGGCGGAAGAAGAACACCTCATTCCAAGAAAAACACCTGCTACCTACTGTCAAATTTGGTGGAGGTTCCATCATGCTGTGGAGCTGTGTGGCTAGTTCAGGGACTGAGGGCCCTTGTTAAAGTCCAGCGTCAGATGAATTCAACCCAATATCAACAACTTCTGCAGGATAATGTTCAAGCATCAGTCACAAAGTTGAAGTTAGGCAAAGGATGGATATTCCAACAAGACAATGACCCAAAACACAGTTCGAAAGCTACAAAGGCATTCATGCAGAGGGAGAAGTTCAATGTTCTGGAATGGCCGTCACAGTCCCCTGATTTGAATATCATCGAAAATCTATGGGATGATTTGAAGCAGGCTGTCCATTCAGCCATCAAATTTATCTGAACTAGAGAGATTTTGTATGGAAGAATGGTCAAAAATACTTCCATCCAGAATCCAGACACTCATCAAAGTCTATAGGAGGCATCTAGAGGCTGTTATATTTGCAAAAGGAGGCGCAACTAAGTACTGATGTAATATCTCTATTGGGGTGTCCAAATTTATGCACCTGTCTAATTTTGTTATGATGCATATTGCATATTTTCTGTTAATCCAATAAACTTAAAGTCACTGCTAAAATACTACCGTTTCCATAAGGCATGTCATATCTTAAAAGGTAGTTGCTACTTTGAAAGCTCAGCCAATGATAAACAAAAATCCAAAGAATTAACAGGGGTTCCCAAACTTTTTCATATGACTGTAATATGTATGTATATTACAATGCATATCTCATCATTTATTAGTGTTGCATGAAATTGTCTACACAAAGTCATTTATATTTTTTTTTACATAACACTGTTATTATGTATGTATGTATGTATGTATGCATGTATGTATGTATTTATTTATTTATTTATATGGAAGAGAAGGTCTGTGATACGGTTTATAGCATTCCATGCAGTTCTTGCTCAGCGATATACATAGGACAAACTTCAAAAAGAATCGCAACACATATACAGGAACATTGCAACGCCGTCAGAAGAAAGTACTCACTATCATTGATCTATACGCATACTAAATCAAAAGGGGATACATTTAACTGAGACAATGTACAAGTAAAATTTAAGGCCAGTACTAAGAGTGCCGAAGTGCCGAATCTTGGCTATCAAATGTGAACGCCATCAAGAGACACTTGGACATAATTCCAGCATATGCAAACTTAAGAAGAACATGTTCATAATAAATAAAACTGTACACCCAATACCCCCCCCCCCCCCCCCCACCCGATCACACTGACTTAGCCACCTCCCCCATCCCACGTAACTTTTTGCTATATATTGCCTTTGATTCTTGTAAGTCTAAGCATTATCCTCTGATGAAGACCCTTGGCAGGGGTTGACAGCTCAGGAATAAAAACTACCTTATGATACGTGATTCATTTTTCTCCCTTTGTGGATCTCCAGCTGCAAATATATATATATATATATAATGTGTGTGTGTGTATGTGTGTGTGTACAGTAGTTGTTATTAAATAACTGAAATATATTGTATCACAAAAAAATAAAATAACTGAGTGTCTAATTTTCCTAGTTTAGCAGCAGTTTCAAAGTAAATGAATGTTTAAATTTGACACAAACACAAATTCTATAACATTTGAGAAATTATCTGTCAGGTTATAGTGAAAAATTGTCTGTCCTGCCTTTATTTTTTGAATAATAAGGCTTTATTTTTGGGGTACCCCCTCCCCTGGTGGAGAATGCTGAAAAATGCCCCAAGGTTAATTAAAATCGTTTTTTGACATAATGAATGACACCTCACACATCAACTAATCTTAAAGTTTTATGAGAAAATGATCAAGAAAAACTCAAGGTCAAGTTCAAATTTAGGTAGAATTATTGTCTATGTAGCTCAAGGGAGGCAGGTAGGTTTTGGTTGTATTCTCCTTATTATTGTGGAATCTAAATTTCTAATATCCTGTGCTCATTTTTATTATTACTTTAATTTACCTTTTTCATGTATTTATTTTGGCTTCTTTGGCATTACTGTATTTGGTTTCTGGGTCAGCTCAAGAGAGCTCCCTATTATCCACAATATATTTGTGTAACATTTTAGAAGTATTTTTCATATAAATCTAGTATGTTGCAGCATATAAAGCAAATAAATCATTTAATCTTAAAAGGTTTTAAGACCTGATGTAGAGTTTGCTATGTCTCTTATCTTTATATGTTCTTGAAAGGAATTATAGATAAGCTTCAAGTACATTTATCTGATGCTGGAAAACTGACTATTGACAAAGCATTAAACGTCACTGCATGAGGATTAAACAGCCTGAACCAATACCATTATGGACAAAACATATAATTCATTAATACTGTGGTTCTATAACCATTCTACTTTAAGTACCTTTTAGAGTAACAGTTCTGCTAATGAAATGCATTAAATCTTACCTACTTAAATTTAGTAGTATGTTGTCTTTTGTGTCGCTTTTATGCAGCTTTAATGAAAGCAATGAGTATAGTTTCTATGTGTGTGTAATGTACAAGGCAATACACTTCATCAGAGAGTGAGATCTTTTCCTTCAAACGGTTGTACGACTTTCTACATTAGAATGTTAAAATGCTATTTACTGGTTATAAATAAATCAACATACATTTTGTATTAGAATGCTTCCACCAAAATATTACTATTGATTTTGCAGTGGATGGGTTGAATGGAAAAAAGAAAAAAGAGAGAGAGACTGTCACAGTTTTGCCAATCTATAGAATAAGACATTTCAATGAAAATTAATATCACCAGAAATGCAGGCACATACAGTCGGGCTCATAGAAATATCTATTGAATTGTGGCAGTCCAAATGTGGCTAATTCTGATCTGTTACCTGTCAAGTTATGGACATGATGAATTGTGTTTTTTGTGTTTTGTTTAGGAGTTGTTAATTTCTACTAAAAAATGTATTATAATTTATTAGTCATTTTATTGTTGCTTTGTTTATATTTTTCTTGTTGGGTGTCTCTGGCTGAGCAAGTCATCTGCATCTTTGTTGCTAGGATTTTATATCATTTCCTGTTGATTGTATATATAGTGTGCAACATCTCATTTAAAGAGTAGTCTGTGCTGAGGAGGGCTGTCTAAACTTTATGCAAAATTAAGGGAAGGCTTTAGAAAAAATATAATTATCTATAGCAACTCAATTTAAGAGAATTATCAATTTTTATCTTTACTTGTTCAGTAACTTAAAGTTTTGGTATGTCAAACCACATCTCCTCTGAATTCTCTTCTGAGATACCCCTTCACTTGCAGCATCACTTTGTTACAAAACATTATTTTGAATAAGGTGCAGAATATCTAATATTTCATAAGAAGTTTAAATGACTAAAAAATCTAATACAGATTATTAAGTGCACAAACTGTTTTAATTACAGCAATTTTCAAATGTGGTATTGTAGTCTACAGTTTTTATATGAATAAACAGCTTTTGGTAATTGAGAGTAATTAATCATATTTTTTATTTAATTGATTCAAATATAAATAGGAAAAAAAACTCACTATCATTGTGCAAGAGCATTCACTCAAAATCATTTGAAAATAGTTGAAACCTATCAGATATTATCATTTTGAACCATCATGACAGTTAATAAAATAAAATGTGGCTCATGTGCATTCAGGTTTCCTTTTATACATTTGTACCATTTGAATATGGTAATTCAATAATTAATTTCCTGAGCCTTCTTATTTCAATGCAGAGTTGTGAGAAGCCAAAATCAAAACAAGACAGACGTTGTACTAAATTGCAGATTGACATATAGTAAAAAAACTATAATTATAATAATAAATTGCACTGGATATCAAAGTTCTGCACATCCTTATTAAAATGTTTGGCTTTAAATGCTGAAATTTAAACCAGTGATTACAGACCTCATTTTACCTTTGATCATGTGAGTAATAATATTCAAGTGAACATTAATCACTTTAGAAAACTTTATCAAATATAGAAAAACGTTTTAAAAGTCTAAGTTGCATTAATGTGCACACCTGTCCAGATGATACTTTAAACTTTTCAGCTAACAGGTCTTTACCCTGAAGTCTTTTCAAGCTGTACAGGAGTGCAGTAGCTGGAAAAGTTAGAAAATACAAAGTTGGATTCTAATGTGTCTTGCTTCATTAGTCCCAGAGAACATAACCTTGAGCAGGGTGTGGGAAGACTTTCCTAACTTATGAGCTCAGTAATAATGATGTCTGTAATATTTTCTGTTTTCTTTACTTACCTGCAATGTGTTTTGCTAAACTGGAAAATGTCAGTGAGTCCTGCTAGCAGCAATGAAAAAGTGAGTCAGACTGTATGGGATAAGATAGGGGGAAAGCTGCTGTGTTTTACAGAAACTGGCACCTTTGAGAGCTTTCAATGTTTGTTTCTTCATTTGTTTCAAAAACACATACTCTTTAGCTATTGAACTAAGCCATCTGGAATGTTCACCAGTGTCTTGCTATTGCTGATGGGATTGCATGAACATTTAACCTGCCAATTGTATTACTGTAGAATACAAATAAATATTTTAGTAAAAACTTAAGTCATCATCTCCATCTGACTGTATTATGTATCAACTTGTATTTATGTCATTTTTGTCAAGTTTTAATTACTATTTTACTTGAATTTTTGTGTTTGATTAATTGATTATACATTTTTTTAATGTTTTTATTGTTTTTGTATGTTTAATGTGTTTAATTCGCAACAAAAACCCCATGCAGTGCTGCTATTGTCAGTTTTCCACACAACAGCAAAATATCCTGTTCAAGCACTACAGACTTAATGATTGGCAAGGTTGTTTTCCTTGCTTATATCCAGAATGTGTTTAAACATTTAAAACAACATGAGTGTTAAAAAAATACCTGTGGAGACTACATTGTAAATCAATCAAGTGTAGTGAAAATGCCACACATTGTGATTACTGTAACATTGTGAAATATGTGAATTTAAAGATGTTTTCTCTCAGGCAACATTTTTTAGTCATTGGGGAAGACATCTTCAAAATCACATGGGGGTTCAGTGTCCATTTTTTTAATTGTGCTTTTAGTAATAACGCAATCCCCAAACCTGTTGGTGGACACCGGCGATGAGATGTGCAGTCAAGCTGAAGAAGGAGTCCTACAGGACCCTTTTGTCCTGTGGGACTCCGGAGGCAGCTAATAGGTACCAGCAGGCCAAGTGGAATGCGGTTTCGGTGATTGCTGAGGCAAAAACTCAGGCGTGAGAGGAGTTTGGGAGGCCATGGAGAACGACTTCTGGATGGCTTCGAGGAGATTCTGGTCCACCATCCGGTGTCTCAGGAGGGGGAAGCAGTTTAGTGTCAACACTGTGTATGGTGGGGATGGTGTGCTGCTGACCTTGACTTGGGACAATGTGGGTCGATGGGGGGAGTTCTTCGAAGACCTACTCAATCCCACTAACATGCCTTCCAAAGAGGAAGCAAAGCCTGGGGACTTGGAGGTGGGCTCTCCCATATCTGGGACTGAGGTCACCAAGGTTGTCAAAAAACTCCTTGATGGCAGGGCCCCGGGGGTGGATGACATAGGCCCGGAGTTCCTCAAGGCTCTGGATGTTGTAGGACTGTCTTGGTTGACACGCCTCTGCAACATCGCATGGACATCGAGGACAGTGCCTCTGGATTGGCAGACTGGGGTGGTGGTCCCCATCTTTAAGAAAGGGGACCGGAGGGTGTGTTCCAACTACAGAGGGATCACACTCCTCAGCCTCCCTGGAAAAGTCTATTCGGGGTCCTGGAGAGGAGGATCCGTCAGACAGTCGAACCTCAGATTCAGGAGGAACAGTCACGGAACAGTGGACCAGCACTATACCCTTGGCAGGGTCCTGGAGGGTGCATGGGAGTTTACCCAACCAGTCTAAATGTGTTTTGTGGACTTGGAAAAGGCATTTGACCGTGTCCCTCTGGGAATCCTGTGGAAGGTGCTCCGGGAGTATGGGGTACCGGAACCCCTGATAAGGGCTGTTCGGTCCCTGTACAACCGGTGTCAGAGCTTGGTCCGCATTGCCGGCAGTAAGTCGAACATGTTTCCGGTGAGAGTTGGACTCCACCAGGGTTGCCCTTTGTCTCCGATTCTGTTCATAACTTTTATGTACAGAATTTCTAGGCACAGCCAGGGTGTTGAAGGGGTCCGATTTGGTGGGCACAGGATTGGGTCACTGCTTTTTGTAGATGATGTTGTCCTGTTTTTTTCATCAGGCCATGATCTTCAGCTCTCACTGGATCGGTTCGCAGCCATGTGTGAAGCAGCTGAGATGGGAATCAGCACCTCCAAATCCGAGACCATGGTCCTCAGCCGGAAAAGGGTGGATTGCCCTCTCAGGTTTGGGAGCGAGATCCTGCCCCAAGTGGAGGAGTTCAAGTATCTCGGGGTCTTGTTCACAAGTGAGGGAAGAATTTAGCAGGAGATCGACATGCAGATTGGTATGGTGTCCGCAGTGATGCGAGCTCTGCATCGGTCTGTCATGGTGAAAAAGGAGCTGAGCCGTAAGGCAAAGCTCTCAATTTACTGGTCGATCTACGTTCCTACCCTCACCTATGGTCATGAGCTGTGGGTAGTGACCAAAACAACGAGATCACGAATACAAGTGGCTGAAATGAGTTTCCTCTGCAGGGTGTCTGGGCTTTCCCTTAAAAATAGGGTGAGAAGCTCAGTCATTCAGGAGGAGCTCAGAGTAGAGCTGCTGCTACTCCGCAATGAGAGGAGTCAGATGACGTGCCTCGGGCATCTGATCAGGATGCCTCCTGGACGCTTCCCTGGTGAGGTGTTCCTGGCACATCTAACCGGGAGGAGACCCCGGGGAAGACCTAAGACACACTGGAGGGACTATGTCTCTCGGCTGGCCTGGGAACGCCTCGGGATTCCCCCGGAAGAGCTAGTAGAAGTGGCCAGAGAGAGGGAAGTCTGGGCATCTCTGCTCAAGCTGCTGCCCCCGTGACCCGATCTCAGATAAGCGGAACAGGATGGATGGATGGATGGATTTAGCAATAACAACCACTCTACATTCAGAGCTCACAGGACCAAGAAGCACAAATACCACATATAGCAATGACTTTCAAGCATCTGTTTATGCTGGAATGAGTATACAGTAGGTGATGAGTCTGCTACATTTTCATCATAAAGTTTGCCTGGTGAAGCTGGTGAAATATAAACTGAGCCTCTGGCTTCAGGCTTAGAACCTGCAGATGAGCAATTAATTGAACACAAGCTTGCAGCTTTGTTTTTGTGCATGCAAACACAGTTACTGTACACGTGGCAAAAAGTGGCACTCAGATGATCACTGGCAGTGTAAATAACATTTTTTCAATCTCAAAATTTAACACCTTTCATACAATTGAGGAAATTCTTCTCAGAAATAACTGTAATATTGATGGGTCAGTTTGTGCTGACCTAGCAAATACTATATAGAAAACTAACCCATTTATGAGTGCCAATACTAGAAAAGGACCTACAGTTAGGTCCATAAATATTTGGACAGAGAACTTTTTTCTAATTTTGGTTCTGTACATTACCACAATGAATTTTAAATGAAACAACTCAGATGCAGTTGAAGTGCAGACTTTCAGCTTTAATTCAGTGGGGTGAACAAAACGATTGCATAAAAATGTGAGGCAACTAAAGCATTTCTTTAACACAATCCCTTCATTTCAGGGGCTCAAAAGTAATTGGACAAATTAAATCACTGGAAATAAAATGTTCATTTCTAACACTTGGTTGAAAACCCTTTGCTGGCAATGACAGCCTGAAGTCTTGAACTCATGGACATCACCAGATGCTGGGTTTACTCCTTTTTAATGCTCTGCCAGGCCTTTACTGGCTTTCAGTTGCTGTTTGTTTGTGGGCCTTTCTGTCTGAAGTTTAGTCTTCAACAAGTGAAATGCATGCTCAATTGGGTTAAGATCAGGTGACTGACTTGGCCATTCAAGAATTTTCCACTTCTTTGCTTTAATAAACTCCTGGGTTGCTTTGGCTGTATGTTTTGGGTCATTGTCCATCTGTATCATGAAACGCCGCCCAATCAATTTGACTGCATTTAGCTGGATTTGAGCAGACAGTATGTCTCTGAACACCTCAGAATTCATTTGGCTGCTTCTGTCCTGTGTCACATCATCAATAAACACTAGTGTCCTAGTGCCACTGGCAGCCATGCACGCCCAAGCCATCACACTGCCTCCGCCGTGTTTTACAGATGATGTGGTGTGCTTTGGATAATGAGCTGTTCCACGCCTTCTCCATACTTTTTTCTTGCCATCATTCTGGTAGAGGTTGATCTTGGTTTCATCTGTCCAAAGAATGTTTTTCCAGAATTGTGCTGGCTTTTTTAGATGTTCTTTAGCAAAGTCCAATCTAGCCTTTCTATTCTTGAAGCTTATGAGTGGCTTGCACCTTGCAGTGCACCCTCTGTATTAACTTTCATGCAGTCTTCTCTTTATGGTAGACTTGGATATTGATACGCCTACCCCCTGGAGAGTGTTGTTCACTTGGTTGGCTGTTGTGAAGGGGTTTCTCTTCACCATGGAAATGATTCTACGATCATCCACCACTGTTGTCTTCCGTGGACGTCCAGGTCTTTTTGCTCTGCTGAGTTCACCAGTGCTTGCTTTCTTCCTCAGGATGTACCAAACTGTAGATTTTGCCACTCGTAATATATAATAAGATATAATAATATATAATAAGATTATTTTTCTTGAGCAGGGCTTAAGAACTGTTGTCTTTAGACAGTCAGGGAAGACCTCTGTTTCTAACGATGCGTTTACTATGTCTAGTACACTATTAATTAGGACATCGGAGACTGCTTTGAAAAAGCCTGTTGTTACCAGGTCAAGGACACAAGTGGAGGGTTTCAGGCAAGAGATTATTCTACATAGTTCAGTGAAGAAATTTAACTTACTTAAAAGTGTATTCTAAGGTTCAACGGGATTAACTTTGGGTGGATACTCTATACTATTTCTAATATCATTTGTGTTTTAAAAATATACCAAATCTTCACAAATTTCACTAGTTTTTAGGAGGCATTCCATCACATTGGCTGGGTTTAGAAGAAAATCAATAGCTGATAATAAAACTCTTGGATTACCAACATTAGCATTTATAATTTTAGACAAATAGGACTGCCTTTCAAGGCATACTGCATTGTTACATTCAGCTATTTTTGCCTTCAATATTTCATAGTGGAATCAATTTAGTTTTTCTCCATTTACGCTCAGCTCTCCGGCATCTCTTTAAATCAGACACTCTTTGGGTCTTCCAATAGTGCTGGAGGATTTCTTAACTGTCTTTTCAGGGGCCACTATATCAGCTGCAGCTCTAACCTTAGCATTAACGTTTTCTACCTTACTGGTTATGCTTATTAGCATTATTAAATTGAGCACTGCAATCTGACAGATTTTTAAAAAATATTAGCAAACCCTGAAGCTGCACATGAATCAAAATAACATTTTTTAACAATATGCTTCTCATTGGTTGTAGCTTTCAGTATTTATACATTAAATAATATGCAAAAAACGGTCTGATATGTTGTTATCCACGACATGCTTCATGTCAACTTTTAATCCTTTTGAAATTACTAAATCCAGTATGTGTCCTCCCTTACAGTATGTGTGGGCTTGCTGATGTGTCGACTAAGATCAAAAGTGTGGAGTAAGTTCATGAATTCCATTGCTTTCAGGTCACACTGGTTATACACATGAAAACTGAATGCACCTACAATTAGGAAACTGTCATAATTGGTTATTATTATAGATACCAAGCCTGAGAATTCCTCAAAAAAAAGATGCATTATATTTTGGAGGTGTATAAATGGTCATTATGAGAGAATGCAACATTCCTTGGAATAACCACGACAAGATACTAGAAAGATGAAAAAGTACCAAAAACAGCATTTTTACAGTTTTATCGGCTCAAGTAAATACTCGCTAAACTGCTGCCTTTTTTGCCTTGGTGAACCGAATGAGCAAAGCTATAATTTGGAGAAGCTGCTTCAATTAACACCACCACACCATCAAAGCTGTTTTACTTAGTGTAAGTAAGTTGATTTTCCTATCATCAATAAGATTGATAATGTGAAAAGTCCTCCTGGTTAACACTGTAATACTCTATAACCACATTTAAGGTCTTAGAAAAGCAGAGCTAAATCAGAATGTTATGGCAACTTGAAATAGTTATTACGTTATTTGTGTTTAGCAAGCTCCAAATATGGATGTTTCAGGGCAGTGTTTGAGGCACTTTTACATATGCACATTAACAAAATCATTTTGATTTATAAAGTGTAAGCTGCATAGAAATATGTATACACCAGGTTTTAAAAATATGCTTTTTGGGCATATGTATTTTCCTGTCCTTTTTTTGGCATGTGCATATTTTTATGCTCAAATCCATGCAAAGTTCTATAAATGAGTCCCCTGGTGATTAGCCTATGTGAACAGGTATGGGTGTGCAAATCATACCCATAATTATGTCAAGGTTTTGCTCTTGCTTTGTATACTGTACTGTATATTGCTATATGGAGAGGCTTTTGATGCCTGTGAAAAGCTGGAAAAAACATTTCAGAGAATAGATGTACAGAGAATTGGATTGGACTGGGAGAGCTTTCAATTTTCTCGATTCTCCTGTAATAATGTAAAACTAAGATGTAATTTACTCCACTGAAAAAAATAAATATCTGGCTTCAGTATTTCAATAAATGTTGCTTACATTGTTAATTGCTGCCTTAGTACCCTTGACTTGATGAAGGTCTTAATTATCTGGAAAGAAAAAGGAACTCTGCCAGCATAAGAGGTTTTCCGAAAAGGTGAAATTTCAGGCAATCTGTCAGTTCTATCCATTCACACAATCACTAAGGTTTCATGCTATTCTGATTATAATCATTTCCTCCAAAATGGAAGTTCGTCTTATCCTGCTGCTGTGTTATGATAATTGTTTCCCTAAATTACTTCAATCTTTGGTTTGCTTCCACTACTCTTTGTTTAACTATGTATGTCAAGGATGGTGTGTATGGTTTAAAATAAAACTGCAGTTTTGTCTGAAGCTTTGATAAACACATTAACAATTCATTGTCCTTTTATTTCATTACAGATCTACATTGCAACCTGCTACCATACTGATTTATAAGAAAAAAAAATTAAATATAACCCTATATTGAACTTTTGATGGTGAGCCCAGCTTCTTTTCTGTATTTTCCTAGTTACTGGAATAATCTTTAATTAAATTATGTACACTTTACCTGCATGGTTTTTAGCTTACTGTTATATTAAATTGGATTAAAAACACATTTTTTTGTATTTGATTTGTAACAACACAGTACATAATACATTTTAAAAATAAAAAGAATATTTTTATTTTAGCCTTTTTCCCAATACAATTAGTACACTGTACTTGTCTATTACAGATTTCTTTCAATTTTTAGATATTAATCTGTACATTATATTTGGTCTCTCTTCTTTTCTTAAGATGTGTTTACCTTTGCTGTAAATATTTTAAATATTTTTATACTTCCCCATTTTGTAATGTTCATTTTTTAGCAAAGTGTTCTTTAACAGTTCATTTACAAAATAAAGTGAAAGTCAATAACAAAGATAGCCAATAATAAAGCAATCAGTATTTGACCCAGCCTGACCTCTCTCCCTTCTTTTACTTGTTTTCACAGCATCTCTCCTCAGTCCATCATTGAAGCCATTTCATAGTTTTGAAAGGGGTGACCATTTTCCTTTGTGGATTCTGAGACTCCAATTTGAGTTCTTTACTCTACTGTTGTCTGTACGCAAAATAATTGGATTAGCCATCCTGGTACAATTTGCATTGTCCCCTCTTCAGCTCCCCCCATCCCACCTTCCTCTCTCTTTCGCCTTTGTGATTTGAGATAAACTAAACTGAGGTTACATTCATATTGTGGCTACTGAAGTGTAAATACACAAGTCTCGACAAGCCCAGTGTTCACTACTATAGTAGTTCTTCTCTCGCCTCCTTCTGGTTTTCATGTTCCTTATGGTTCTATTTTATTTTGTTAACTCATACAACAGTGTTATTGACAGGCAGCAACTCTCTATTATGCAAGCCAGATGTTCTTACGTGTGTTTGCTGGGAGGTGGGGTTGTTTATTATAATATTTATATATACATTTCTGAGCTTCTGCTAAGTTAATTTCCCCTTGAGGACAAAGAATTATCTATCTCTCCACTAGATGCGAGAATGTTGATTTGGGTTCTTTACTTTTGTTCTGCCTCACTGTGCCCATTGTAGGTTCTTTTTAGACTTATTTAAGTCTGCTTCTCACCTTCCATGGTCTTTACTTTGTTTTAACTTATTTTACTTTTTATGATTCTGTATGCTTTTGATTTCCTGTCATTTAACATGTACGTTATGGCACGTAGGTGTCAAAGAATATTTGCGAGCACAAAAATAACCAGGAGATGGCAATATTTGGCAGAAAATCAGAGTCAGAGCCAAAGAGACAATTAGGCAACCAAAACACAAGAACAAAATGAGTATCTGGATCAAAAAGGAAAAAGGAGTTCAAAACTGTAAAGAAAACCTGATGACAGGGACTATTTGTTGTAAAATCTAATCACACTAGAAATCAAGGCACAATAGTTTTATCCAACTGAGGGATAACGTGGAAACCGATCGCTGCCGTATATATACTGACAAAAGCCGTGGCATAATTGATGTACCGAGTGCAGTCTTGGGACACATTTAATGCATCACATAAACAAAAAAACAAAATGGTAACAAAATAAAACTTTTAATTTACATGAAAAGAATAAATAAACTCCCAAAGACCAATTCTCTATGGTAAAGAACTATAATGTGAGCCAAAAGACGTGTACAAAAAGTCAAGCTCACTATTCATTGCAAGAACTTCTATTTTAAAAATGATAAATGATTTTCTAATAAAGCTATTGCTTGTTTGCATTGAGGAATTGCTGGATTTAATAACGTACTACCACATTCAGTGGGTCACATTAAAAAAAAAAATCTTTTAGGTGTGTAACTACATTTGTAGTAATTTTCCATGCCAGAATTGCTGAATTAGGATGAACAACTAAAAATTATCCACCACTGTTTCATAAACTAAATGTAAAATCCCTTTTAATTCTATCAGGCTTATTGAAGCATTGTAATTAAATGTTTTTTGATTTGAAGTTGAACCATTTCCTTGCACAACTTTTTGTTTTAGTGTTGATTGTCAGGAATATCTAATTGTGATCTATATAGAAGCTTGCCAGCATATACTGCTTGAATCTTTTCACTGAGATGGATAAAAAAAAAACAGTTCATTGTATTAATTGCATTTACCACAGCATTTATAGTTTTGCTTTCACCAAATATAATTACTCATACACAGGATTTGGTTATAACATTACCACATGTAAACTGCCTATATCTGCCTTTAGCTGCATTTAGTCTTGGTAAGCATGTTTTGTTGATATATTTCAATGGAAAATAGCTTTTGTGCTCTACAAAATCATAAATTAAATTTCCAGTAGAGACAAGCCATCAGAATTGATTTTATGAACATTTTGTCATACACAAATAATTGTGGAATTATTTCACTGCTAACATAAATATTTATTTCTTATGCTTATGGGGAACCTGGAGTTGTTCTGATTAATAGTTTCTTACTAATGAGGATGCTAAACCAGACTACAAATATTGACTATATATATGAACTGTGCAGTTTATACACTACATAGTTTTGAAAGGGGTGCTAACTGATGTGGTACCCGGATGGGGGTGGTACCCAGCCAGGACACCCTAGAACAGGGGTTCTCAAACTTTTTCAGTCCTGGGACCCCTTTACAAGCCATACAATATTCGCGGACCCCTGATGCGGCCTGATTTGTCAACCCAAATTATAATAGCATAGCCACAGGCATAGTGTGTAAACTTCTTTTATCTGAAGTCGACTTTATAAAATAAATCATTCTTTGTAGTCATATCATAACAACACTAACTATTGACAGTCAATGATACAGTGTCATACGACAGTCACAGGACTAAAGCCTGCTTAGCAAAAACAAAAAATGCAAAACAACTACAACTACAATATTTAATGCTTAATACTCATACTGCATAACTACAATACAACATTGTTCATTTAATAATAAAGAGTAAGACTATTAATTTTACGGCTCCCTACCAGTGGTAAACGTTTTAATTATTTAATATGTTCAAATGTATTACAAATACAATTACATTAGACTCTAATACTCATAGAAACTAATGAGATGTGTGGGCTTGCTTTTGTCGGCAGAGAAGGTCTATCCTTGGTGAGATTTTTGATAGACACACTCGAATGTCATCTTCCACCTGGAGACGTGATCTAAACTTAGATTTTATCACAGCTAATGCTGAGAACGATGCTTCGCACTGCTAGGTAGTTGCAAATGGGACCAGCACAGTCAATGCTCTCTCAGCTAAAAGCGTATACTCGTTCCTAACGTTGCACCAAAACGCGGTCAATGTTTGTTCTTGAAATTTAAGTTTGAGACTTCTGTCACTAGACAATTCAGCCAACTGTTCTTCTTCCTTCCCGGTCAAGTTGGTAAGCTGACAACTGAATAGATTTCTGATCCAGTCATAATCTGCAATGTTATCTGTTGGAAAGTACCTGTCAAAGTATTCTTCCATCGCCGACAAATGGTCAAAGATATCTGTTGCCAAGTTATCAATGGCCATATTGTTTTCATTCAGAAATTCAGTTAACAGTTCAAACATATCACAGCTTTTATTTTGTACTCGTGTCTTCCATATTCTCAACTTTTTCTTGAAGGCAGTTATCTTGTCTGTTGTTTTCAACACGCTTGAATCTCTGCCTTGCAGTGATGTGTTAAGTGCATTAAGTTGACAAAAGATATCAGCCAGGTAAGCCAATTTTGCAAGCCATACATTATCTGAAACGAGTTTTTGTCCATCAAAAATTATGCCAGTTCACTGCGAAGCTCGAAGACACGTTGAAGTACCTTTCCGCGTGACAACCAGCGAACCTCTGTGTGTAGCAGCAGATGTCGATGATCTGAGACGCTTTCTTCGCACAGTGCAGCAAACAGTCATCCATTCAACGGTCTGCACTTTATCCAATTAACTAGTTTAATGCATGTATTTAGCACTTCACCGAAGGATTCATTTAAATTCTTACTAGCAAGAGCTTCGCGATGAATCATGCAATGTGTGGAAATAATATTCGGAGAAACAGTTCGTACGCGTGCAACAACCCCACTTTTATGACCTGTCATTGCTGCAGCTCCGTCCGTACAAATTCCAATACAGCTGGACCACTCAAGCTTGTTAGCAATGAAGAAATCATTTAGCATTGCAAATAAATCTTCACCTGTCGTTCTAAGTGGCACAGGTTTGCAGAACAGAAAGTCCTCGACCACATCATTGTCAAAGCAATATCTAACGTAGACCAGTAACTGCGCTTGGCCTGCAATATCGGTACTTTCGTCCAACTGTATGGCAAATGTACTGCTTTGTAGGCGCTCAACCAATTGTAATTGGATGTCATTGGACATGTCGCAAATTCGCCTTCTGATGGTATCGTTTGATACTGGTATAGACAGTAATTTTCGGCTGCTTTCTTTTCCTAACATTATCTTGCATATTTCTAAAGCCGCTGGCATAATCAAACTCTCCGCAACCGTGTGTGCTTTTTTGCTCTTAGCTATTCGCATTGCCATAATATACGAAGCCTTAAGAGCTTTTTCATTCACTGTTGTCGCAGTGCTAATAATTTTCTGCTGATTTGCATACACTTCTGCTCGACGTTTGAAGAAATCAATGGGTTTGTCTTTTAGTTCATTATGCTTTGTTACAAGATGGCGCTTCAGTTTAGCAGGTTTCAAACTTTCGTTCGATAACACGTTTAAACAAATGACACATTGTGGCTGATCACTGTTGTCTTTGTACGGTATAAATCCGAATTGTAAATATTCAGGATCATATTTATGTAATTTTGCCTTACGCGGTGCGGACTCTCTTTCGGCATCATGTCTCAGTTCATCACCACTATTTCCATTACCCCCGTGCTCTTCTTCAGATATCCGCTTACGCTTCAAATATTTATCCATACGTTAGTTGGGCGTACGAAAAACAATTTAACAAGCAAGAATTACCACTGTATAACTTAATAATTAATCATAAACTGTGCCCTGCCTGGGCTTTGTTTCCTGCCTTGCGCCCTGTGTTGGCTGGGATTGGCTCCAGCAGACCCCTGTGACCCTGTGGTTAGGATATAGCGGGTTGGATAATGGATGGATGTGCACGATTACAGGCTGCGTCTATAATGACGTCATCATAGAATAGTTCGTAATAGACATATATATACTATATGTAGAATATAAACAGTAGTGAGGGGCGAGTTGATTATTATTCGCATTATCCGATTGGATAAAATGGCGTTTAGCGAAGAAGTTATTAATTGTAAGCAATTTTCACCCTTTCTGCGGACCCCCTACGGACCACAGTTTGAATACCGCTGCTCTAGAAGACCGGAGGAGGGCTTGTGCATCCTCCAGACCTCGAGGGGGCGACTGTCCTGGGGGCACGGGTACAGAGTTGGGAAGCTTGACCCTTTAGGGGCCCGTGGTCACCGCCAGGGGGCACCCCAATACCAGTAGGACCCTGGACCTCAGCACTTCTGCCACACCCGGAAGTGCTGGGGGGAAGAAAAGAGGGGACACCCGGAGTGCTTCCGGGGATACAGACGGCTCTTCCACCACACTGGGGCGTGTTGGTGGGAGATTACCGGGGACACACCTGGAGCACATCCAGGTGCTTATTTAAAGAGGCCGCCTCCCTTCAGAGGACGACTTGAGTCGGGTGGAAGAAGGACAAGGTCTCTAGAGGAGAGAAGGAGGCGGCCTGAAGAAGAGAAAGCGAAGGCATTGTGATTTGGCCAGAACTGTGGGGTATTGGGGTTTGTGAGTACTGATTTGTATAATGGAAGAAGAGAATAAACGTGTGTGGGGTAATTTAAACGTGTCTGCCTTTCTGTGTCCGGGTCATATTCCACACTGAGTATTAAAGAGACTTCTTGATTCCTGATTATCTTTTCATTTGAATGCATGGCTTTAGGATGATTGACCTCTGATTGGGTTAACAGTAACCTACCAACTACTTAAGGCTAATAAAACAACTGTAACTGAGTCTTTTACAGTGGAACTCTACTCTCTCATCATACCTTCTTAAGGCTTGTACTGTTTGATGATTTTTTGATTCCAGGGTAGCATTGTGAAGTATTACTTAAATGCAGGTCATTGTATATATGGTGTATGCAAATCCCCATCATTTGTGTTAGTTTTTTTAAATTTTATTAAAATATTCCTAGTGCCAAATATGTACAGATTGTTATTTGCAAACTCTAAATAGCCCCATGTATGAGTGAGGAGGATGTGTGTGCCATGTGATTTACTGCTGCTAAGTGTTGGTTACCTCCCTTGCACCAGATCTTGATGCATGAATAAGTGGGAACTCAGCAATGAACGTGCTGCCAATTTAGTTTCCAGCACACCAGAAAAAAATAAAATGGCAAAATAATAAGACTGCAAGTCTACTATTCGATTCAAAGAAATCATTTTTTATTGTACATGTTGCCGGTTAAAATGAGTATTATCAGATATAACAGCACATTACAAAATAATTCCCTCTTCTGTAGTTTAACTGCAATTGCACATACATGTATAATGAAGCTGGTAATTCTACATTTAAGACATTTTGTTTATTACTGATTGAAATAAGTAATTCTAATTCACTTTAAAACATACAATAGCATGGGTTTGTATGTTAATGAAGGAGCAATAGTCCTGAACAGCGCTGACCTGACAGGCACTGTGAGAATATGTTAGGACATCACCTTTGACAGCTTCCTGTTGATAACATCATGGCTTTATATTAATACTAGAATTAATAATAGAATCAAAAATAATTACTTGATGCATCTAATGTTTCACATTTTTATTAGTTTCTTATGTGTAGGCCTTGGTGCTCAAGTATAAAAATGTTAGATCCCCTTGGGTTTAAATGAATATTTGTGTTATAATGTTACACTGGACAGCCTTTCACAGGTAGGAATGGTGACAGCAGGAATTATGCCCAGGTGGATGCTGTCCTTCCCTCCACCCATGATGGTAGATTTTCTCATTTTTGAAGTGCCTGTTTTGAGTCAGGAGGAATATGAGATAGGAGGCAATAGACCTGTGACTGTGAAAGGAGAATTGAGGTGTTATTAATGACGTGAGGCAACCAGAAAGACAGAGAGAAACAGGAGTTTAGGGTACAAACTGTGAAATGAATACAAGAGAAGGACATAGGCTCTCTGCCATTTTTTTATTTTTCTGAGATCAACAACCTAATAATATAATAATATATTATGACTGGCATGAGGCATGATGACAATACCTGAACTGAGGCTGCTTCAGTGCATCCTGGTAAGCTTGTATAATGTTAATAAGAATATTTATTTTGGGTAGTTGTTAATTCTTAATATAATAATATTTAAAGCTTTATAAATATATACTGCTGTTCCTAGCTTTACTAAAGAGGCCAGATATCACATCAAAAAAAATTGGATTCATATGATATACTGTAGATAGATATAGCCATATTTTATAAGATAAAAAATATATAACAAAACCTTCTTCTTCTTCATCTTTCCCAACTTCTTAATATAGTTGATGTGCTTGAACAACATTCTCCATACAGTTCGGTTCTGCACTTCCTCTCCAGTCAAGCCCTTTTCCTTCAGATCTTGTTTTACTTTATCCATCCACCTCTGCTTTGGCCTCCCTCGCTTTCTCTTGCCCTGTACTTCCAATATAATACTGTACAATAAGATGGTTATAATGTAGCACAAAGTGTTAGACTTGTTTAGATACAATTTTAAAAAATGTCATTGAAAATCCTGAAAAGAACACAAAGGATTATTTTGATTGTTATAAGCGCTTATAGTATGTGTAATTTTAAGGCAATAACTAAACATTTTTAAAAGCAAATTCCTCTTTCTTTGATCCTAATGAAAAAGCCAAAATTCCTTACAACATTTCTGCAGATGAAAGAGACAAAGACTAATGGATAGTACTATTTTTCACAAAATGAGTCTCATTAAAAACATGTCCAGTTCATGCCTTAGTGATACACTGAGAATTAGATGTAATATTTTTTTGTTTTTTTCACACAAACAAAAACATACATTTTTAAAGATGGTGATATTTAAGCAAAGAGAAGGAATATGAGGCTTCAGCTGACTGGTTTCTGTATAGTGAACTACAAATCATAATGAACATTAAAAATTCTAAATAATTCTAAATTGTTTACATACTACCACAAACCAATGCTATTTTATATAAATAACTTTTATACAAAATCTCAATAATTTCATATAAACATGTAAATAAAATAAAAAATAAAAGCTGGAAAACATACAATGAAACACACAGTTGAAGAAGGGACAGCTGTGAAACAGTCATGGAGTAGCAGTAATGGTGAGGTAGGACACAGGTTATTAGTATGTATGGAGGGATACGTGGTGATTTAGACTAATCGAGAAGTGGCTGAGAAAAGCATAGCAGTTAAATGTAAGTAAGTTTAAAGTTCCAAATGCAAATGAAACTATAAATACAATTTGAGAATGCTGATGTGCAAGGTGAAAAATCTTAAAAGGAATACAAGAGCATATGTTGACATGACATTTGCATTTCCCAAAGAACAGACACAAAGTCTGGCTATGCCCATGTTATGCATATATGGCATCTGCAGTGATATGAACAGCTTTGGGCCTCATGCATAACGCAATGTGTAGAATTCACACTAAAATATGGCATACAGACAACAGCAGAAATGTGCGTACGCACAAAAAAAATCTATATGCATAAATCTGTGCAGATGCCAACTTCCACATTCTTCCGCTACATACTGTAAATCCCGGTCAGCGTGAAAAGTAACGCACGTGCGTGTGCCTCCTGCCACTCCCCAACTACTCCCAGAATTATGCCTCTTTGAATATGCAAATCAATACAAATAGCCCTTAAGCACAGTGTTCTGTGAAAAGGTAATGGCAAAAGCATGGGGGAAAATACAATTTCAGTGAATACCAAGAGGAGGCAAAGAAAAATTTGCTATTTGTTGGTTTAAACAGTGGTTTAAACAACAAAAGGAAGTTGATCACATGACATAGAGTGTTGGAGAAACTTGAAAACTCAAGTTCACAAAGTCGCACAGTGCCCAAAATAAAAAAGAAGTTGTCAGATATCAAAGTCGCCGTGAAATGGCGAGTTGTAGCCCAACATCTGAGTGTTATATGAAAGCTTATTAGGATACAAAGAAAAGAAAAAAAAATAGGAACACAATGGGGAAAAAAGCTCGAAATGTCAACTTTAATCTTGAAATTTCCACTTTAATCACGTAGTTTATTTTGTCATTAAAGTAGAACATCATAAACATAATCTTAAAATCATTTAATTTACTAGTTTCTCAAATACCATCGTAACTAAAGTAGCATGTTAAATGCTTTGTTTTGTATGTGTTCTTCTATGTGCTCGATTTGTGTTAATCGTGCTTCTTAAACGAGCTTTCTATTCCTCCGACAGGACACAGAATCCATTACATTTGTTTGATATTACAGCTCTCTGAATAATTAAAATACTGAGATGTATACTTGATATCATTTTCATGATGATAGGAGTTGAAGCATGTTATTAAACATGGGAACACGGTGGTGCAGAGATGCTTGCTACACCATGCGTGACCTTTGATGAAATAATTTATTGCACCAGTACCGTCTCTTTCAAACATACTAACCCCCAATTCCTGTCCTTCCTTTTCTTTCTTCAAGTAACCAATCGCCACACAATTAGCTCTGTAATAGATGTTAAGCCATCTGTAAGCTTAGAACGCCAATTGTTCAAAACTTTTAATGAACATTGGAATATCTTCGTAGTACATGTTTAATTATTCTATCCATCTATCCTTCCAGTGTCACGCCAGCCCCAGCAAGAATACAGCACGAGGCAGGAACAATCCCTGAACAGGGCACCAGCTCGTCACTAGCACTGCGACACCGTGTCCTCACGTTTAATTATTAACATTGTTAACATTTTATCTGTATAATGTAATAAACATATTTTGCTGCATTTCATCTTAAAAATGATATTGTCATCATATGTAAATGCACACTTTATAAAGTGGCTCAGGTTGTGCAATATTATAATTGTATCGCAAGTTTACAGTGAGGTAATTATACTTATAAGTACAAACAGTTCTAAAAGGAGCACTTGATGGACTGATTGAGTGCATTTATAGTTCTTGGGATGAAACTGATTTGTGGTGGGTTGGCACCCTGCCCGGGATTGGTTCCTGCCTTGTGCCCTGTGTTGGCTGGGATTGGCTCCAGCAGACCCCCGTGACCCTGTGTTCGGATTCAGCGGGTTGGAAAATGGATGGATGGATGGATGAAACTGATAATTCTCTTTCCGATCAGCTGCTGTAGAGGTGTGATTCCACACTCAGATACAGTAATATAAATACTCCAAGTGGTGCAGTGAGAGAAATATAGAAAAAGATGATCCACTGTGGTAACCCCTGACGGGAGCAGCTGAAAGAAGAAGAAGGTGCAGTGAGAGTAACAACACTAAAGCAGCAATGGTATTTGAAATAGTTTGACTATTCTGTGGACCATTATGTTGTAACAGGTTAAGTACAATCAGATGCCTTAAACTAATAAACAATATGCGGTTAATTTCAGTGTATATGATAAAGCCACGTCAGGGATGTGGATCTAAAAAAGAAAGGGAAACCATACAGGAACAAAAGCACTGCTTTGACGCTGGGTGTCGCCAGTTTGCAAAACCGAGCAGAGAACTTGCATATGCCAAGGATTTAGCTGACGTGAAAATGTGCATGGCTTTATGGCAAGTTTAGTTTTTTATACATCGCAATGTGAGTGTGGAAACAGGCGTACGCAACATTTTTGGGTGTATGCACCCTTTATACATGAGGCCCCTGGTCATTATATTCCAAAAAAAAAAAAACAAAACACTTACCATAAGTTGCCGTTATTGGTGTGCAATACTGCAAGATTTGGTATCGATCCGATACCAAGTAAATACAGGGCCAGTATCGCCGATACCGGTACTTTTTAATAATTAAGGTGGATGCATCAAAAGCTGAATTAATTTTCATTAACTTTAAGTGTTTTGTGATTTTTTTTTATTAATTATTTAAAACCCAGGACAGAATTTGGGCAAAGTAAATAAATACTTTATTATAAAACACAAGTAACACAAAATGTCTTTTTCTTAAATAAAGTGCACAAAATTAGAGAACAAAAATAAAAATAAAAAATAATTAGTGGGAATACAATAAAGAAAGTACAATAAAAAATACAATAAAGTGTAAACACGCTCAAAGAAATATCCCTCTACCACCCTGTGCAGAACAGATTAAAGGTTTTTGTTCAGAAACAGTACCATGTTCACATTTTTCGATTTTATTGCATTTCGCCTGGTACTTAGTATCTGTTCTGCCTTTGAAAAAATCCTCTCAGTTGGCACTGAGGTTGCAGCCACTCCAGGGTGCTTCTTGGCAAGTTTGCTCAAAGAGGGGAATGTTGATGAATTTTTTTCCACCTAAGTAGTGGATCCTGATCCTGAGGAATTGGCCTCTCTTCTGAGTACCTGCGGATTTCAATTAGGACATCAGTGCCAGTTGTCAGATGCTACTGAGATGCAAGGACTTCAGCATTGAATTCTGTCCATATCCCACTTTTTGCTGCAGGTGGGGATGCAGCATCCCCTGCAGATGAGCTTGAAGTAGTTGCAGAAGCTGGGGCAGAGCTGGCGGCAAAGCTTGAGCTTAGTGCAGATGATGAAGGTGTTGAGGTCTGACTCACTGACTGCATTTCGGTGACAAGTCAAGCTTTTACAGGCTCAACATTTGTAGAGTCACGAAATCCCAGGTTTTTAAATCTAATGTCCATGCAGGTACTGACAGCAAGACCATAAAATGTTTCAATAGCCTTGAAGCGATGGTGACACTGAACTGACAGCTCAGCAGCTAGCTTGCTACCTTTGCGCTCAGAAGTTGCAGTGGTTCTGTGAAGCAGTGACACCAGCGGAATCACCTTTGAAAGTGAAACATGTTTTACAGTTGATATCTCCCTAATTGCTTCCTCAAATGGTCTCAGTGCATTGATGGAGAGACTGATGACAGACCTTTCTTCCTCACTTAAGCAAAGAGAGCTCTTTCCAAGGAGACAGAGGACCGTGGTAACTGCCTCCTTTTGCTCAGACAATCTCTCCCACATGTAGAATACAGAGTTCCACCTTGTCTCAACTGCTTGAATTAGTTTGTGTTCAGGGAACTTCTGCTGCTTCTGAATTTCTTTGAGCTTGTCTGCAGCTTTAGTGCTGTGGTCAAAGAAAGCAAAAATAGCCCTGGTTTTTTGCTGAATCCCAAGCAAGCCAGGGTGAGCATTGAAAGAGACTTTCACCACCAAATTCAAAGTGTGTGCAAAACATGGGTACTGTGCCCAACCTGCTTTGCGCACAGCAGCAACCATGTTGGCGCTATTATCAGTTACAACAACCAGAATCTTGTCTGTTATGCCCCATTCTTCCACGATTCTGGTTAACTGTGAACAAACATTGTCTGCAGTGTGTTGTCCAGGAACACAACACATTTCTAGCACATATGCCAGCATTTGCCAATTTTCATCTATGATGTGTCATGAGACTGTTAAATATGCCTCTGTGGCTCTTAATGTCCACATGTCAGTTGTAAGCACAACATTGTCCACACCACTGAATTCCTTTTTGACCATAGAGCAGCATTCTTCATAAAGAGCTTTTAGTTTCACCTCCATTAAAGATTTTCTACTTGGAATTTTGTACCGTGGGTCAAGTGTCCTCACAAAATTTCTAAAGCCGTCATCTTCCACCATGGAAAGAGGTTGCCGGTCCGTCACTATCATTTCTGCAAGACCCCTTGTAATCTCCATTGCTCTTGGGGAATCAGCTAAGTGAAATAATAAAATAATTAAGTGTGTAGCACATCTTGTAGTTTAAGTATAGTAGTCATCACAGTTAACACAAAGGGTAATTATATTCAATCAAATCTGAGCTATATTATATTCAGTATATTTGTTTCAATTCCAATAAATGTTTTCATTTTTATAACATGTGGCAATGAGATAATATTGAATCAAATAATACGCTAATTTTGATTAATTAATCACAGAAAAAATAATGAGATAAAAAAATAACTTTGATTAACCGCGTTTCGTGGTTCTGTTCCCGGTGACTTTGAAAAATGATCACGTAAACCCAAACTATTTACCTATTTGACACTGATGCTAGGACTAGCAACCATAATATAAAGGTCTTAGCATAATTTATACTTTTTGAGTTTTAACCACTTGCACTTTGAAAATTTAAAGTTAACTAATGCTGAAGATGACTAAAATATTACTTTCACCACTATAATCTACCTGGATATTTTCTGCCAAATTGAAAGGCCTCTGCCAATGTCCGCCGCCTCGGGGGGTCCGCTTCTGTCGGGGCCAGGTTGTGTTGGATTTACCACAGTTTTGCATCACAAAATTGTAATTAGTGTAGAATCTGGTATGAATTAGATGCAGCATGTATCTTAAAATATATGTGCATATCAAGTAAGCCTTGACAATGTTTTTAAATGCTTTAATGCTTACAGAAGATTATAAGCAAAGGTGCCAGCCACATTCATAAATAATCATCCTACAATTGATTTTTGTAGATCTTTTCTATATCATATTCCTAGTGTCTGATCGGGTATAGTCTCTTGAGCTCTTCAAATGATTTTGGTACATTCAGTGATTGCATACTCATGGAAAAAAATAAGAAGAACATGTGAAAGGCTATATGTAAAAGAGCACAAGTCCTAAGTAAGAAAGTCAAAATTCCAATTCACAGGTTTCTATAAGAGAAAATAAAATTATGTGATGTCTGGATACATAGACCTTTTTCGAAATGCAGCTAAGTAATTCAAAGGATATATGAAGTCAGTATGCTTTAGTTTTGATTGTTGTAGGAATACAATGAACAACTCTTCTCTTTTGCCTTGTAGTCAAGGGCAAGTTTATTATGGTACAATACATTTTATTGATGAAGTTTGTCACTATCAAAATTACTACTCATTTCAACTTTCATCTTCAAATATTATGTTTGTCCAACAGGTGGAAACAATACAGAAAGAGCATGAATACAACACCTGAGTTTTACTACACCCTATAGTCTAAAAAGCTTCATTGATTTGCAGAACATGAATTCCATATCTGATACTACCGAGTACATTTTTCTTTGTCACCTTAAAAAATGGCTAACCAACACATTGGGTGACCTCAGACAAAAAATACCTTCTAAATTCCTCTAAGCAAAGGATGTAAATGTTGAGGAAATCGTCAATGTGTTTGTAGTTAATTATAACAAAAAGCAGATTTACAAATATAGTACTTCTTTATTTTACATAAGTGAACACTTTGAACTTAAATAGCTCTGCAAAATTGATATTTTTTTGTTTCAGGTAAAGCAGGAGTGATGTTGATTAAGTACTGTGATAAAGTATTGTAGTGTAGTGGATTTTATATTTTATTTTATTTTATGCTCACACAAACAAAAAATGAACTTAATCCTAGAAGGACAGTTAACACATTTTATCACTTTAAAACAAATACTTTTCTTATATGGACAGGATAAATTTAACACTTAAGAAGGCAAGACATCAAAGCATCATGTTTTCGTGAATTGCACCAGTATCAGTCACAGTAACATCTGTTTAAATGGAGAAGAATAAATAGGAGATGCCTCAAGCTGTATTGATTATTTTTTTATTTTATTTTACTAAAATCAAAAAATATTCTATACACGCAAGCCAAGTTTAACAAAAATAGGTTTGAAACAAATTGACCCCCACCCATGAGAAAGAGAGCTAGGTCAGCAGAGTAGCACTTTAATAATAGTAAAAATATATAAATAAATAAAAATAGATAGAATAGAAAGAGAGGGGAGAGAATCTGCCTGCTTCCTCAATTTAAATTCTTATTCTAAAATGATATTTATCAGATTCTGCCAGGTTTATGAAAAAGTTTTGTACAGATCCTCTAAGTGAGAATTTGATTTTTTCCAATTTTAGATAATATATAACATCAGTTATTCACTGACTTAGAAGAGGTAAGTTAGACTTATCTTGCTCATGTGGAAGAATCCTATGTGCCAATTGTGTAGTAAAGGCAATTACAATTTGTTTGTCCTTCTCCACTTTAAGCCCATCTGGAAGTACACCAAACACAGCTGTTAGTGGATTAGGAGGGATTGTGACACCCAGGCTGTCTGAGAGGCATTTAAAATTTTTTGTCCAAAATGATGTTAATTTGATGCAGGCCCAAAACATATGGCCCAGTAAGGCTGGAACTTGATTGCAACGTTCACAGGTTGGATCTTGCCCGGGAAACATTTTGGACAATTTTAAATGAGAGATACGCACTTGATATATAATTTTAAGTTGAATAATTGTATGCTTTGCGCATATGGAGGTCGAGTGAATTCTGTGTATTGCTACCTTCGATTCCTTTTCTGAGATGTTGAGTGAGAGATCCTTTTCCCACTGTACTCTGGGATCTTTGAAAGGGAGGGACTTTAAAATGTTTTTATATAATACAAAAATGACTGATCAGTATTTCTTCTGGTATAGAGGTAGGTGGGAGGTGAGGGAAATTGGGTAGGTTTTGTTTGACAAAGTTTCTAATTTGAAGGTAGTGAAAGAAATGTGTTGCTGGAAAGTTAAATTTGGAGTGTAATTGTTTGTAGGATGCAATGACGTTGTCTGTGTACAAATGTCTAAATGATTTAATCCCTGATGTTTGAGAGGGTGTAAAAAGGTGGTTCTCATGCAGAGGTGCCACAGAGAAAAGCTTATCCATCTTAAAATACTTTCTACATTGGTTCCATATTCTGAGTGAGTGAAGCACTATTGGGTTGTTAGTATACTGGCGATGACTTGTACTTATTGGGATACAAGGCAAGGAATATAAAGAAGTACTGCAGGATTTTATTTCTATTGTGGACCAAGCCTGTGTCTGCTCACCTATTTGTGTCAATGTCCAGGTTTTTATATCTTGTATATTTGCTGCCCAGTAATAAAATTGAAAGTTAGGTAAAGCCATGCCACCTTCTTCCTTAGGTCTTTGTAGGGTTTCATTTTGGATATGTGGATGTTTTGAATTCCAAATAAATGAGGTTATGGTTGAATCTAATTTCTTAAAAAATGATTTACTGATGTATATTGGAATGTTTTGAAATAGAAAGAGAAGCTTAGGAAAATATTCATCTTGACAAAGTTAATTCTTCCAGCTAAAGTTAGTTGAAGGGTAGACCATCTATGCAAGTCTTGCTTAATTTTTTCCATGCAGACATTGACATTTTGTTGATAAAAAGCTTTATGTTTACTTGTGATGTTTACTCCTAGGTATTCAAACTGATCTGCGATGATAAAAGGGGAAGGTGTTCAATCTAATATTGTGTGCTTAAGAATTCACTGGAAAGAGCACACTTTTGTTAAAATTAATTCTGAGACCAAAAATCTTTTGAAATTCTGTAAATTCTGTTAGGACTGCAGGTACAGAATTTTGTGGACCAGATATATACAGTACCATATCATCTGCATATAGAGAAATTTTCTGTTCAAGTCCTTCTCTGTTAATCCCCTTTATCTCATAAGCATTTCGACAGTGAGCAGCCAGTTGCTCAATGGTGAATGCAAACAGCAGTGGTGACAAAAGACATCCTTGTCTAGTACCGCATTCTAGTTTGAATTAGTCTGAATTAATGTTGTTAATACAAACTGAAGTATCTGGACAAGGTATACAGTAGTTTGATCCATGCACAGATGTTCGGGCCAAACCCAAATTTCTCCAATATGGTAAAAAGGTAGTTCCATTCAACCATATCAAATGCTTTTTCTGCACACAACAATAATAATATCTCCGGGGTATTTGACTTTGTGGGTGAATATATCACATTATAAACAGACATCGGAGATTGGAAGCTAAGTGTCTGCCTTTAATAAATCCAGTTTGGTCTTGTGATATTACCGAAGGAAGCACTTTCTCAATCCTTCTAGCTAGAAATTTTGGAAAGTATCTTTGCATCGTTATTCAAAAGTGAGATTGGTCTGTATGATGCACATTGTAATAAGTCCTTATTTTGCTTAGGAAAGACAGTAATTAAAGATTGATGAAAAGTTTGTGGTAGAATTTTATTGTTTCTAGCTTCAGTAAATGTTGCTAATAAAAGGGGAGGTAGCTTGATTAAAAATTTTTTGTAAAATTTGGCAGGGCAGCCATCAGGGCCTGCTGCTTTCCCACTCTGAAGTGAGTTTATAGCATCTAGTAATTCTGATCTATCCAATTCCTCAGTACTGAAAGTATCTAGTTGTGGTATATGTAATGCATCCAGAAATGCATTAGGTTGTGTCTTGTCTTCTTTAAACTCAGTAGAATATAGTAGTCTCTAAATATTATTTTTATGGTCAATGATTTTGTCTCTGTTTGTGTTGGTAATTGCTGGGATTGGATTGCAAGCTTCCTGCTTGTGGATTTGTTGAGCTACAATCTTATTGGCTTAGGTTTGGACTTTCACAATTCTTCCAGTGCAGCAAGTCTGTATCTGAGTGCTTTCCATTCAAAATTTGCAGACGTTGTTTTTCCGTCAGTGGTAGTTGCCAGTTGTTCAGTTATTTCAGTACAAGTCTTGACCCTATATACATCGGACTTCCAATACAACTCGGAGTCCTGCCATGTGCAAAAGTTCGCTGATGACACTGCTATCGTGGGCTGTATCAGGAATGGGCTGGAGGAGGAGTATAGGGACCTAATCAATGACTTTGTTAAATGGTGCGACTCAAACCACCTACACCTGAACACCAGCAAAACCAAGGAGCTGGTGGTGGATTTTAGGAGGCCCAGACCCCTCATACACCCAGTGATCATCAAAGGTGACTGTGTGCAGATGGTGCAGACCTATAAATATCTGGGAGTGCAGCTGGATGATAAATTAGACTGGACTGCCAATACTGATGCGCTGTGCAAGAAAGGACAGAGCCGGTTATACTTCCTTAGAAGGCTGGCTTCCTTCAACATCTGCAATAAGATGCTGCAGATGTTCTATCAAACAGTTGTGGCGAGCGCCCTCTTCTACGCAGTGCTGTGCTGGGGAGGCAGCATTAAGAGGAAAGACGCCTCACGCCTGGACAAACTGGTGAGGAAGGCAGGCTCTATTGTTGGCATGGAGCTGGACAGTTTAACATCTGTGGCAGAGCGAAGGGCGCTCAGCAGGCTCCTATCAATTATGGAGAATCCACTGCATCCACTAAATAGTATCATCTCCAGACAGAAGAGCAGCTTCAGCGACAGACTGCTGTCACTGTCCTCTCCACTGACAGATTGAGGAGATCGTTCCTCCCCCAAACTATGCGACTCTTTAATAATATTTAACATTATACATAGTTATTGTCTGTTTTTTCACCTGCATTATTATCATTCTTTAATTTAATATTATTTATTGTATCAGTATGCTGCTGCTGAAGAATGTGAATTTCCCATTGGGATTAATAAAGTATCTATCTATCTATCTATCTATCTATCTATCTATCTATCTATCTATCTATCTATCTATCTATCTATCTATCTATCTATCTATCTATCTATCTATCTATCTATCTATCTATCTATCTATCTATCTATCTGAGTGTTTGTTTAATGTCTTCCAACTGAGTGCGAAGTGCTTTAAGTTTACTCTCAAACTTAGATGCATTTTCCTGTATTTGTTCCTCAACTTTTTCTAGCATACCTTTAAAGGCAGCCTCAAAGCGATTATTTAATTGTTTTTCTTGGTCTTTAATATCCTGAAGCAGCTTTTCCTTTGTCTGGAGTATGTCCTTTATTTCTACCCTTGTATCATTTATTTCTTTCTTTAAATAATTTTTGAGCTCTTTTATGTCTTGAGCAGTGGCCATTGCAGGTGTAATATATCATTACACCTTCAGCTCAGATAGCTTGTTTCTGTGTTCCCTGTGCACTGTGGATGAAGTGGCAAGCCCAGTTATAGTTGATGATTCCAGTTCGCAAGGAATGGTTGACAACGCGGAAGGTACGGCCATTTTCAGTTTCAAAGAATCAGGATACCCCGGGAGGATAAAAAAAGAGAAAAAATAACACCGTTGCTAATGGAGTTCTGCTTCAGACATCCATCTCCCGTACCGGACGAGATGACACTTGATTATTTTATCACCTGTAAAGAGATGGGCACCTAGAACTAAATTGGTTTACAGCCTAGGAAAGGAAGACATAACAATGCTTCTAGCTGTATCTGATTACTTTACAACCTGTGAATAGAAGGAAATGCGGTGGGACTAGAAATTACTAAACTGGCTTACAGGTTGGAACATGAAGGTTCTTAAAACATCAAAAACGTTATTGTTTGGGAAATGGACATACACAAACAGATTAAAGAGTTTGAGCAAATTCATCCATCATGTTGACAGCCAGTCAATCAGTTATGTAACAATCAAGTGTTGCGAGACTCCCATGGAATTTTAAAATAAATATGACGGAGTAAACAACGAGAAAGAACAACATCAGAAGACGGTGACAGTGACATCAAGAGGATAAAACAGAGCAATGTCAGGAGAGAGCACCAGTAATGTGCAACCGTTTTCATTTAATCGTCAGCTAATTCATTTCATGAATATCGGTTGGGACATTCATCTTTGACATCTTTATCTTTTCATAAACTTTTTCTAAAGGTTATATATATGCAAATTTTGCTTTCCACGTTTTCTTTCATACTTTTCACAACTGGTGTTATTGTTCTTTAATACCCAAAAATAATGAGAATTTTTTTCTGGAGGCTGGAGGGGCATTAAGTTCCCACGTTTGCCGCTAGGTGCATGTACTAAACTGCACTCTGCATCATTTGGCCAAGCGGCATCCTGGAAGTGCTCAAGCAATTGTGTGATGCAGTGCAGAGAAAACGACCCAAATTGTGGTGATCAGGCGAATGGCTTCTGCATCTCGACAATGGTTCCACCCACACACCACTGAGTGTGCAGCAGTTTCTCACAAAAAACAGGATGACAACGGTTTCCCATTCCCCTACTCCCAGGACCTTGCACCTTGCGATTTTTTCTTATTTCCAAGAATTAATAGGGGCCTTAAAGGAAAGTGTTTTCAGGACGTAGAGGAGGTCAGGAAGCAAACGATGAAGGTACTGAAGGCTATCACTTTGCAAGAGTTTCAGAACAGTTTTGAACAATGGAAAAAGCGATGGGACAAGTGTATTGCATCTCAGGGAGAGTACTTTGAGAGTGATTAAATTTTGGAAATGTTCTGAGAAATATACGATTTTTTATAAAAAATTATTTATTTTTGGGTCGTCTCCCCCTGTATATCCCATGGCTTTCTATAACTTTCTATATTTTGTCTTCATATTAGAGTGATTGAAGTAATAAGGTTTTTTTTTTTTAGCACCTGGAACAGTAAGGAAGTGCCATATGGTCCAAGCTGCAAGGTTTAACGGGTTGAGGACAAAGAGCTCTGGCCAATAATGAACAGTGTGTTAAAGACAGGCAAGCTTTAGGAACTGAATGGTCTCCCCTTATACGTAAAAGTCTGTATGTATTTATGATTATATTTGACTGGAAGATCAAGGCAGTCAGGTATTTTTCTGAGAGGACAGCATCTACCAATTATATGGGGTTTACCATCTGGTGCCCCAACTCTTTATCTGTGTTTTTGTTTCTTTATTACAATCTATATTTATATATAAAATGTATTCTATATACACACACATACTGTATACTGATGCACATACATACTGTATATATTATATATACACATAAATATTGTATACATGCAAACATATATGTATGTAACCCTGTATTATAAATGGCGGTCTTTACTCAGGAAGACCGTTGCGTATGGTACAACTTTCAAGCTTTGCTAACTTAACTACACAAGTTAGTTACAAAATTCAAACTATACAAAAGTGACAAAATAACAGTTCCATAGGACATAACATGAAATGCACATAAAGACTGTTGATGCTTAGCTTTTAAAATGTCTAGTGTTGTGTTCTGAATAATCATTTATAGCACTCAACATTTGACACGTTGATACTGTTGAATTATTAGTGTTAATCTCCATATTTATTTTATGTGATATAGCCACTATATTCAGTTGCCTTGGGTGCATCCCCATTGAGGAGCTCATGGAACATAAATAATTTAGCAAAGGTGTTTATCTGTAGTGCTTAAAAATTTCCATTTTTGTTACAGAAATGTTGAAGGTTTAGAAAAGTAATCCTTGCTGCTTAATGCTGCTGCTGCTGGAGTATGTGAATTTCCCCTTGGGATTAATAAAGTATCTATCTATCTATCTATCTATCTATCTATCTATCTATCTATCTATCTATCTATCTATCTATCTATCTATCTATCTATCTATCTATCTATCTATCTATCTATCTATCCTTTCAATGAGGTCAGATTTGCAGATACCTCTTTAAAGATTAATATTATTTTAGACATTATGTTTTATCTACAGAAAGTAAAAGGCAGCATGGAGAGTAATAGCTAACTCTGCAGCCTCACATCCCCATGTCCTTGGTTCAAAACTTAAGCTGATTCTCTCATGTAACTATGAGTTTTTATTCCACATCCTAAAGACACGTGTGTGCCATGCGATGGACTGATGCCTCATTCTGGGTTAGTGGCTGTTTTGCACCCCAGTGCTGCCACAATAGACTCTGGTTCTCTCAGACCTAAAATGAATAAAGAATTTAATAATTGATAGATGTAAAAAGTGAGTTACTGGAAAGTATGCATTTTTTCCTATAATATTTTAACTGACTAACAATTAGAAGTTATTATTGTGATATTTAAGGTGCAATTTGCATTACCTACAAAGGCACATCTATTATACCAATATTACGGCTAAAAAATTGTTCATGTTACATACACTGTAAATGCGCTCCAAACAACAAAAAGGAATTATGTAAATATACGCTGTACAAAGCAAAATTACTGTAGATACAAATAGTTTTTGAATAAAGGAATCCTTTACAACTAGAGTAGGAATAGTAAACAACTAAATTTGCTTTTTTTGTTTTTTCGATTTATAATGCTTGGCCGAGTTTGGTTTTTATTTGTAACCACATTTCTGTTGCACAGCATGTATTTACAATCGCTGCTATTATTTTCAGACCACACACTGATCTGCAGATTCTGTGAACAATATCAACTAAAAGTTAATTAAACTCAATAAATTACATTCATACTGTATATTGAATGAAAAAAAAATTACAGATTTCTGAAAGTGGTAAATAAGGTGTTATTCATTTTGTTTCATGACCACATTATTTAATACTCCCACCATTTTTCATGTCCCAATTGAAACTGAATTTTTAAAACATTTATAGACTAATGGCTACATTTTACACTTAAGCATGCTTTTATTAAAGACACATTTTCTGCTACTGAAACATGCTTCATATACCTGTGATTATAATCTCAATAATGTTTTATTCTTGATAAAAACAGATATTGTGAAATGTTTATTTAAAAAAGCAAGGAATGAAAACACCATGACACATGGCAGGCTATTTCATTATTTATTTTGTAAATTATTTAGAAAAATAAAACAGAAATCTAATAAAATGTAGATGATCTGTTGACAAAATAAGTTAAGGCATAATATCTAAATCTAGAAAATAATTTTACATGTGTAAAGAATACTGTAACCATAGGAAAAAAAATATTTAATGATAATTATATAGATATATAAGAAATAGATATATAAGAGGAAGCAAGTCCAAGATGTTGAGACAAATGCATAGTACATGAACAGTATAACAGAGTCAGAAGCAATTTAAGAAAAGAACCATTATCTTTTATTATATATAGAATATGTTGTACCCTTATTGCAAAGGATGGCCTTGGAAAGAGCTTAATATCAATGTAAACGCTTAAAGGTACATTTCCCCATAAGTGTTTTTCAGTATTGTTCATCCATCCATCACTCCATTATCTAACCCGCTATATTTTAACTACAGGGTCACAGGGGTGCAAGGCAGGAAACAAACCCCAGGCAGGGTGCCAGCCCACCGCAGGGCATACACACCAAGCACACACTAGGGACAATTTAGAACTGTCAGTGCACCTAACCTGCATGTCTTTGGACAATGGGAGGAAACCAGAGTACCCCGAGGAAACCTACGCAGACACGGAGAGAACATGCATACTCCATGCAGGGAGGACCCGGGAAGCAAACCCAGGTCTCATAACTGCGAGGCAGCAGTGCTACCCACTGCGCCACCATTGTTTTTCAGTATTTTATAGAATAAATTATTTTTTCACCATTTTCATACTTACTAGATACATCTTAAGCTGACAATTTTGAACAAGTTACTTCTATCTTCCTCATGCACATGTGAAGTGTAAGGCAAAGTGGCATGTTTGTGTTTGCGGCAAAAGAACCCAGCCGAAATGTCCATGAAATGCATGCTGCGAGTGTAGATGTTGAATATATTCTCAGAGCTGAACATATAAAAATGGCATGGCAAAAAGCAACTGAGCTTTTACCATATACCTAAAAATATTCTGATATGTTAAGCAAAGTAAATATTCTAATATGTAAACTAATTATATTACAGCCATAATCTAAGAGAAATGGTCCAAAAATTGTGACATCACAGCACTGCCATTACCAAACATATCAGTGCACAGCAGCTTTTCTACTTTTCATGTTCAAGTAAGGTAATAATAGGTACTAGCCAACCCGCGGCGTAACATACGCCGCATAATTATGTATTGATGAGTGAACACTTGCTGAACGACACAGTTGTCCAAATGGGGTGGGTTTGTGGATACCACTGTGAGTTAATGAAAAGATGGACCTCTGGAGAGAGCAACATACAATTGTCCGTGACTGAAAGCGGGATCGTCTGTGACGATGGAGGCCACGCTGGTGAAAGTTACTTCGTCGGTAGGGATAAGTTTCAGCACTTGTTCATTAAGGTGTAGCGAGTCTTCGTTGTTGACGCTTAATATAGCTTGCGTACTGAGTTGTTCCGGAGTCACAGTTGAGAAACACTTTTTTAATGTCTTTTAAGCACAGGGAAAAAAATTAACATGTGAAACATCCGTAATGTAATAAGCCACCAAGAAAAGTAACATTGCAACAATGCACGCTACGATCCGATCGCTGTAAACAGAAGTGAAAACAAAATCGAGGCCGGTGCATTCTTTAACTGCCTTGTAGCGCAATGGTAGTGCTGCTGTTTTGCAGTAAGGAGACTGTGGAAGATTTTGGGTTCGCTTCCCGGCTTCTCCCTGTGTGGATAGCGCTTTGAATACTGAAAACACTGGTATATCAATGTAATGAAGTATTATTATTCTTATGCGTCCAGCGCTCTCTCTCTCCCGCGCCTGTATGCGTGTGTGTGTCGCTCTCTCTCTCTCGCTCGCTGCACATGTTCCTGCAGGCATACCAGTAAGTGAATGAAAAGATGGAACTCTGGAGAGAGCAACATACAACTGTCCGTGACTGAAAACTGGTTTTGGCAGATACGTGCACATCTTTTTGAAAGTTTGGCCCTGTGCCTTATCAATTGTCATCGCAAAGGCAAATCTAACAGAAAATTGTCTTCGTGTTAAAGTAAAAGGCAAATTATCCGCGACAAACTGTTTTACACGCTGCATACCAACCCGCGGCGTAGTATATGCTGCATGATCACGCCGCTTTTTTAATGTTTTTTAAGCAGAGGGAAAAAATGAACATTTGCAAAATCCATAACGCCGCTTTCAGTAAGTACAATGCACACACGTTTAATTTGTCAGCCACTTTTTGCCAGCAGTCTTTTCTGGTTTGGGCTGCTTTTTCAGTGTTACCGCTTGTGCATATTAAATCTTGAAATCCTTCGAGTAACTAATTAACTAACTAACACCCACCCAGCTTGTGAGAAAAAAATGTGCCCATTCTTTCATCATTTTGTTGCAGCCTATCAAAGACTTGCTGATCATGTTTTCTAGACTCAATATACAGTGGAACCTCGGTTCACAACCATAATTCGTTCCAAACCTCTGGTCGTAAACCGATTTGGTCGTTAACCGAAGCAATTTCCCCCATAGGATTGCATGTAAATACAATTAATCCATTCCAGACTATACGAACTGTATGTAAATATATTTTTTTAAAGATTTTTAAGCACAAATATAGTTAATTATTACACCATAGAATGCACAGTGTAATAGTAAAAACATTGAATAACACTGACATAAACACCCAGGCTCCCTGCTCAGCTGCATGGCATGTGCAGTGCATGCGCAGGCTCTCTCTCTCAGCAGCACGCGAGCCTCCCCAGCCCCCCCCCCCTCTCTCTCTCTCTCAGCAGCAAGCGAGCCCCCCCCCCCTCTCTCTCTCTCTCTCTCTCTCTCTCAGAAGCACGGGAGCCCCCTCCCCCTCTCTCAGCAGCACGCAAGCCTCCCCAGCCCACCCCCCTCTCAGCAGCACGCGAGCCCCCTCCCCCTCTGTCTCTCAGAAGCACACAAGCCCTCTCTCTCTCAGCAGCACACGAGCCCCCACCCCCTCTGTCTCTCTGCTTCGGGCATTTCTCCCCTGTGTAGTGTGTGAGCGAGTGAGGAGAGAGAGAGAGAGAGAGAGCAAGCCAGTACGTTAGAGTGAGCGAGAGCAGGCTCGAAGGCAATGTGTTCCTGTGGTATAGCGGGTCCATAGCTCACCTTCAAAAGGCCATTTTTAATCAGGCGACTGACAGTAGTGGAGTCAGGCACAGAGAAGGTCAGCTGCAGAGAAAGCGTCTCGACTGTTGCAGGGCCTGAAGCAGGTGAGACGCTAATGAAAAAGAGGCACAGGGCTTATTGGTTTTTAAAGACTGCTTCCTTCATTGTGTTTTAACTTCAGTTTTAAAGGATTGCGCGGCTCTCTCTTGCACTGCCTGTGTGTGCCTCTGTCTCTCTCTGGCGTTGCCTCTCTGTGTGTGTGTGTGTGTGCGCCCCTCTGTCTCTCTGGCGCTGCCTGTGTGTGCGCGGCTCTCTCTATCGCGCTGCCTGTGTGTGCCTCTGTCTCTCTCTGGCGCTGCCTCTGTGTGAACCAAGGTTCCACTGAGGTTGACTAATGAAAAGTCCACGTGGCTCAGAGCTGCAAGTGTACTGTGGCACAGACAAACCGAAATGACGGCATGTTTCCCTTGGCGTCGCGTCCGAGTTGGTGGGCGTGGCTCTGTGATTCTTTCGTCGTATCCAATGGTCTAAGAGTTGGTGGGCGTGGCTCCTTCCTGCGTGCGCCATTGGCGTCTTACTTGTCGGCGGTTTAGTGAATCCACGCCCCTTCCGCCGTGCTTTCCATGGTCGGCTACTTGTCTTCTGGCTTAGTGAATTATATATATAGATATTCCTAGACAAGCTTTGCCCAAAAAAAAAAAACAAAACATGTGTGACCAGGACTGACCAGGCTACATTTCTGTGAACTTAAATCGCAGTTCATATTTGATCCGTCTGACAAGATTTTAATACTTATTACTAATAATCACTGTGAAAAAAGTCTTAAAAATCACTTTGTGTCACTGACTTAATATTACTCATAAAATAAAAATTGTATGGAATGCATAGAGATTCTTAATTATAACACAGCGTAATGTCTGGCATTCCACCAGAAGTATCTGTGTTAAAAATGTGTTATGTACTACATTTAAGCTTATATTATTGTAATAGTAAACAATGTTTTTGATATAAACATCCTTCCATCCATCCTCTTCCACTTACCCGAGATCGGGTCGCGGGGCAGCAGCTTGAGCAGAGATGCCCAGACTTCTCTCTCCCCAGCCACTTCTTCTAGCTCTTCCGGGAGAATCCCAAGGTGTTCCCAGGCCAGCCGAGAGACATAGTCCCTCCAGCGTGTCCTGGGTTTTCCCCGGGGCCTCCTCCCGGATAGATGTGCCCGGAAAACTTCACCAGGGAGACGTCCTGGAGGCATTCTGATCAGATGCCCAAGCCACCTTATCTGACACCTCTCGATGTGGAAGCACAGCGGCTCTACTCTGAGCCCCTCCTGGATGACTGAGTTAGAGAGGGTAAACTAGTATTCATTCAGTTGTGCAAAATTAGTTTTCATAAAAGTAGTGTACTTCAGGATATTACAACTCATTTTTTATTCCAGCTCATATCACCCCAAATATTACTGTTAAGTTGTTAGGAATGATTTTGAAATTTTCTGAGAGATATAAAAATGTTTTTGCCAAAATATTTTAAGTGTATAGTAGGACATTCCCAAAATTTATGACCTGGCAATTCAGACTTTTGATGTCATCAGTCACAGGTTGGATCTTGCCCTGGATACATTTTTGAAAATTTCAGATAAGATACTGTATTTGTGATTGATTAACAATATTTGGTTAATTAGGGTATGCTTGGTACATATTAGAATATAATGTATTTTATGAATGGCTGAATTCCATTTCTATTCTAAATTTGTAATTGAGTTACCACTTTCCCATTTATCTTGTGCTTTTAATAAAGTTCCTCATTTGAATATAGAAGAAAAAGTATGTTGATGTATCACTGGAAGATTAAATTTGGGATGTTTGTGTTTTAAAACAGAATATTTTCTTTCCATTGCTAAGCCAGCAGGTATAGACTCCTGGACCTCTCTGAATTCCCAATATTGTATTGTACAAATATTTGCAGCCCAGTAATAAAACTAAATGTTAGGTAATGTCATGCCACTTTTTACTTTAGATTTCTGAATAATCACCTTTTTATTTAGTGGTCATTTTAAGTTCCAGATGAATGATGTCACAATGAGTCTAGCTTCATAACGTAGGATTCTTTTGATATAAACAGGATTGAAAGAGATATCAGAGCTTTGGAAGGATATTCACAGTGACAATATTTTAGGACCATACATTAATATATTTTTTGATTTTCTATTGCACTTTCAAAACCATGTTTAAAGAGTCTTTATATTTCCTTGTAATGGTTCTTCCCAGATATTTACTCTGTCCTGATACAATCAATGAAACATTAGCCAGACTAGTCTGTCATGCCAGAGAATTTGCTGAAAAAAAGTATTCAAATTAATTCTGAATGTGTAGATTGTTTGAAATTCACCTAGCAGGTTTAATACTAATTGCGTAAATTAATGTAGTTCTAAGACAGATAGCCTATATCATAAACTTGAAGAGATTTTTTTTTGTTCAGATGCAACGGTGCTGGGACTGATTAAAAAGGGATGATGAAACAGCATACAGAGATGAGGTGGAACAGCTGTCTGCATGGTGTGAAGACAACAATCTATCTCTCAATGTCGACAAGACAAAAGAGATAATCGTGGACTTTAGAAAATCACGTCCTGCCCATCCCACTCAGCATCAATGGTTTAGATGTGCAGACTGTTAGGAGTACCAAGTTCCTCGGTGTGCACATAACTGAGGAACTTATGTGGACACATAACACCTCATCACTAATCAAGAAATCCCAGCAGAGACTATACTTCCTGAGGCAACTGAAGTGAGAAACTCTTCCCCCTTCCATCCTCACTCCTCACCATGTTCTACAGAGGCACCATTGAGAGTGTTCTGACCAGCTGCATCATGGCCTGGTATGGTAACTGCAACATATCCGACCGCAAGTGCCTGCAAAGGATAGTGAAGACAGCAGTGAACATTATTGGGGTGCCTCTCCCTTCACTACAGGACATATTTTACAAACGCAGTGTCTGCAAGGCCTGCAGCATTGTGCAGGACCCCTTACACAACATTCCAGTCTTTAATGTGCATTAACTGATCAAATTTATATTGTCCCTGCTCACTACGAGACAATTTTTTGATTTTAAAAGAAAAAAGGAAAGATCTGTTTTAAATTTTAAATTTGATGATACTTTCATTACTGATTTAATACATTATTATTGATTGAAATGCTATGTTTTAACTTTAAAATCAATTTCACATCTTCATTGCCAGACTTTCCACCAGTAACCCATATAATAAATTACGAAATAAGACATGTGAGGGAAAAAGACCAAAATAAAAAAAATAACTTTACTTTCTTTTCCTTCCAAAACTCCTGCAGACCCTCCCCATAAATTAGCTTAGATCAAACACTTCAGAGTCCTAGTGCTCTAAAATGCCAAGAGACACATATAAAACATACAGAATTACCCATCCACACAACAGCAGAGCACTAAAGATTATCAAAGGATATCATCGTTACAAATCTTCATAATAATGAAGTCTAGATAAATAAGCACAGGGAAGGGGTTAAAATCATAGAAAAAGGCTGACCAAAGACATTTCATATCAGCTGTTATACAAAGTAATTAGTAATTTAAGGATTACAACAATACAAATATTAAAAAAAATAAATAAATAAAGGTCTACTTAAGGGCGGCACGGTGGCACAGTGGTAGCGCTGCTGCCTTGCAGTTAGGAGACCCGGGTTCACTTCCCAGGTCCACCCTGCGTGGAGTTTGCATGTTCTCCCCGTGTCTGTGTGGGTTTCCTCCGGGCGCTCCGGTTTCCTCCCACAGTCCAAAGACATGCAGGTTAGGTGGATTGGTGATTCTAAATTGGCCCTAGTGTGTGTCCTGCGGTGGGTTGGCTGGGATTGGCTCCATAATGTATGTATTATACATGTATTGCTTATATTTTGTATATCCTATAATCCATATGTATTACTATTATCATAATATTATTGTTATTGTTATCAGTGACATTTTTGGCTTGAAAATTCTGATGGTACCATACCAGAATTTCCTTTATAGGTGTAGACTCTAAAGTTAACGGTAATCTGCCTAAGTAATAATATCTGCCCCTCTTTTACTATTTAAGTTCGCTCACCTTTCACAACCTAAAAATGTAGTTAAACAAGGGGATAATGTCTGACCACTTTACTTAGTGTTTAAATTTAAAAGACTGTGTTTTGTCTGAGGATTACAGTATCATAGGGTATCACAAGTAGTGTTGATCAGCAAAATTCACCAAAGCATTTTTCACAGCTGTGTGCACCAGTGACTTTGTCTGCTGAATACTTTCCTGTAATTTTGCTGTGCAGCTGGCTTAGACAAACATTTTTTTTCCCAGCATACACAGAACTTACCGTAAGAATATTCTACCTCACAGTTTACATCGCTGCCCAGATCGTTTTGTGCATTCATCATGTCACTACTCCAGCCAGATTAGCACCCCTGCATGTGTTTAAAAAAAAAAACAAAACAACCCTCAGTACTTTCATACATTAGCAGACCATATTGGTAATATTATGAAAATACTACATTCTTCTGCATAGAATCATTGTATGATGTATCATCATGGTTGGATTAAGCATGTCATGCTCCTTGCTGCTGATCTCTCGCATCACAGGCTAGGCTCTCTGTGTGTGTCAGTGTACATAAATTATCTGCTGGTTCTCTTAAGTTCAAACAAGGAAGCACTGGTATGAAGTGGTTAAAATAGATCTTTGAGTCCCGGCAGCAAGAACCTTAGCCTCCTCACCATGTCCATATAAGGGAAGAGGGCTTGTACCAAACTGTCATGCACTGCTGAGTCAAAACAAACCTTTAAAGAGCCTTCTCCCTCTCAGAGTCAGAAAACATATGAGACCTTGTGAAATAATAATAATAATAATCAAAAACGTTTTACTATTTATAAGACATTTCTATCTTTTTGATGACAAAAAAAGTTTGAAGCATCTAAACAAATAGGATCAATGTCAATTTATTTATATAGCACATTTAAAACAACATAGGGATGCTGTGGCCAAAGTGCTTTACAATAAAAGAAGAAAAAAAACATACAATTAACATAAATAACATAAATAGAAATAAAATAAATGAACATAAATAAAATAAATAATAAATAGAAGTAAGATTACATAATCACAATGAGGAAACCATCAGTATTACTGAAGGTCACGGAAAGCAAGTGAATAGAAATTAGTCTTTAATCTTGTTTTGAACAAAGAAGACATGTCAGCTGTATAAAGCTGCGACTTCAAAAAATGGAACAATCTGATGTCTGTTGAGACAAACCAAGCACCCCATCCCATGGGTTGTGGTTGACATTTGTTCCAGTTGTTTGATATGTTTCATGAACATACATTTCACAACCTTGGGGTAAACTCCAAATGTTTATATTCCCAGATTTGCTAATTTTAATTTTACATTACCATCCATTCTCCCTAAATTTTCTTCTTGCGTTTCTTCCAGTTTTCTCTCAACTTGTCTTAACTGAACCTCGAGGGAATGCTTTGAATATATACCTCCTGGTCTTTTCTGTCTTGATTTGCATTGCTCAGTTTAATGTTTATTTTCTTCACCTCCATCCTGAGTACAATTATCAGGCTCCTCAATTCAGAGAAATCTTCCATGTGATCTTTCACACTTTCCCTTGATAGTGCTGCTAGCTAGCTGGTGTAGATGGTATACATAGTGTATTTGTTGGAGCTTCAAATTGAGATGACAAAAGGCCCCTCTTCAGACTTACTGGGGGTTGCAATAGAGGCTACATTTGTCTCCTTGTCAGCCTGCCATAATGTGACATTCTCTTAGACTTCAGTGGCACTTTAAATGACTTTTCCTTATAGTCTTTCTGTCCCCTTTTTTTTCCTGACATGGTAGCCTGTACTTTCAGATGTTCCACCAGTATTGTTAAAAGAAAGGATGTCAAATATTAAGTAAAAGAAAAAAAATGCAACACTTCTGTTAATGGGAACTCTGTTTCAGATACCAATCTATGACAGTGGATGAGTCCATGTTCTAGATAAAACATTCTTGTTACTATAAGCTTCTGCTAATTGCATGCAATTCCAGTTCGTTTTCATTCATCCAACACAGTAGAGTTCTTTAGTGCTATAATATGCATCATCCAATATCATTCTTTCAGATATTGAAAGTCTTCTGAAACCAGCCTTCTTGCTGTTCAAGAGCAGTAGCTTTATGCTATTCTTGATGGACAATTTAACTTTATGGCATTCTCTGGTGCTATCTTGGAGTCTCTTCATAGGTCTCTTCATGAGGCTGTAATGGAATTATTAAGTAATCCCTCAAAACTAATGGTTTCTCAACTGCATCTTTGTTTAGATGTCTGGTTATGAACTATAGTTAGTATTTTCTGGTTTTCATATTGCATTTTGTTATCTGTTTTGTTTTAGGCTATATTTTATTTGTATGTTTAATGTTTTGGGATGTTGCAATCTTTAGTCTACAGAGAAGGAGCAACTTTATACATATGGTGGTGTGACTCTTTATGAATCCTAAAGAAATAAATCAGAATTTCAATTGAGAAGATAAAGAACTAGTGTCTTTTTTTAATGATGAAACAATAAAAAATGCATATGGCTCATTCTTCCATATAGCAAAAGGTACCTTGCAAAATGCTGGCAGATCCCCTTGAGACCTTCATATCTGTGGGCACCCTGCTGGGAAGCAAACATTGATTCAAAAGTACTTAGAAAAATAAATTAATGAATAAATATGAGATAACACCCAAAGGCTATTTGGGATACACTTGGAGAAGGTACAGATAACCATCTGTGCCAACATCCATCACTTTCACTTCAGCAGAAATTCAAACATTGCACTAGGTAATTAAAACTCTGCCAAAACCATAAATTTAAAATAATATTGTGCACAAAATGAGTTGCACTCACTAATGCATATCTTTCCACAGTCATAAACTTCATTTTTCTGTGCACTAAACTCTGGTATACAGTCAGCTTGTTATAGCAATATATTATAAATGTAGTAGAGAGGAAACTCCTCTTTTGTCTTTTGTCAACCTTATTTTACTTGAAATATCTGCTTAGAATTAGTAGTGTGGTCAGCTCTATCCTTTTATTTTATCATGGAAGCTGTGGATTCCCAGAAACTTGTCTTCCAATTCTGTTGTGGCTCTGGGTTTGCCAGACCTCTTCTTGTCAGAGTTTACAAGTTTCTTCTGAAAGTGTAGGAAACTGTACTCAGTGACACCTTGGTTTCTTTGCAGTTTCTCTAAAGGAAAAACCTATAATGATAAAGGTTATAATTGTCTGTTAATTTCCTTTTTCTCATCATTATAATAGCAATATACAATGCAATGTTGTCCAAGTAATGCTTCATAGGGTGTAGCAACACAGCACTGCATTTTTAAAGACAGAGGGTTTGTAAGTAATCAACGAACGTTGGGACACTTGTAGGAATTGTTTGTATCAATTTTCAATTTTTTATTCCCCCAGCATGCTAGATGGCAGCAGTCCTGGTTGTCGGTGACCCGTGGTAAACAAGCTCCCTACTGTGATGAGGGACTTCCGTATGACCTGGAAGTACTTCGATGGGGCAATCGCCCTGGCACCGGAAGTACTCCCGAGTCTATAATATAAGAGACCACACTCCCTTATCCAGGCGAGTCAGAGCTGGGAGATAGAGAGGCAAAACTTGACTGGAGTAGGGCAGTGTGGTGGTGAGAAAGACAGAGTTATTGGGAAGAGAGAAAACCTGTGGCTTGTACTTTTGTGCCATGTTGGAAGTATTTGTTTTTAATAAACAACCATTATTTGAACCCGGGACTGTGATTCTGTGTTTGTGTCGGGGTTTGGGCTTGCTGACACCTGGGTATCCATCACAGTGCTAACCACTGTGCTATTACAGGATATTGACTGAACTTAAACTGTTTAAAGTTCAATACAAAACTAGGAAAGTGGGGCATTCTAAAACCTACAGTATATATAAATAAAGAAAAACAAATTTCAAGAATAGCACAGTAGCACAGCATTTAGCTCTGTTGCATAACAAGTCTAGTGTCCATTTCTTAAATTCTGGGCATAGTTGTTGTCCATACAAAGTCTGAACCTCACCTTATTAAAAGGCGTCTCCACAAAGATCTAAAGTAGAAGTTTGCATGACACTAGCTAACTTTCAATATGCACAATAAAACCTTAGATATCAACAGAAACCCATGAATTTGCACCCGCCTGGCTTAAAAATGGAAAACAATTCCTGTTCTAAATCTTTCTTGTTTGCCATCCCTTTGTGTTCCACTCAATACTAACTATAATCAGTACACCAGTAATTCAGTCAACCACCGTCTACTTAAAATATGAAACAAATGTAGGACACATATAAAATGTAAAAGCGCTCTTATCTAATCCTACTATATCCTCCAAGACATGCACAATATTTAACTCATGGAAACTACTAGGGATTAAGGCACTTAGAGATCTTGATATAGACAACATATTTGCATTTTAGGAACAGTTACACACCAAATTCAACCTTCCAGCTACAAATCAGAAATATATGCAAATCAGAAATTTTGTTAAAAGAAACCTTTTTAACCTTTCTCATCTCACACCTATATCAATTCCAGAGACTGTATTGACCAGTCTTGATTAAGACTCTGACAGTATTCCAACAATATATAAGAACATTTTAAAGAATCTACCTATGAAAGACCATAGAGAATGGTGGGATAGGGACATCACAACTGGCATCTCAGAAAAGGAGTGGAACTCAGCCATACATAGAATACACTCCAGTTCTATCTGCATTAAGCATTCTATAACTCAACTAAAGGTTTTTCATTGATCACATTTATCTCATTTAAAACTCAAGGAAAGACTCAACGTGCAAGAGCTGCCATCTAGGCCCCAAGTTTCTGAAATGTTCTAAATTAACATAATTTTGAACCAAAATATTGACATACAGTGGAACCTCGGTTCACGAACGTCTCGGTACACATACAAATCGGTTTACGACCAAAAAGTTCGCCAAGCTTTTGCCTCGGTTCACGACCATATACTCGGTATTCGAACAAGCCTGTTTCCCTTTCGGTTTGTACATGTTCAGTCTCTCCCTGTGCATTTCCTGTGCAGCGAGTAAGAGAGAGAGAGCGAGAGAGCGCGACACACACACACACAGGCAGCACAAGAGAGAGACGTGCGCACACACACAGGCAGCGCAAGAGAGAGAGCTGCGCGCACACACACAGGCAGCGCAAGAGAGAGACAGACGTGTGCACACACACTGGCAGCACGAGAGAGAGATGCGCACACACACAGGCAGCGAGAGAGAGAGAGACGCACGCACACACACAGGCAGCTCGAGAGAGAGCTGCGCACACACACTGGCAGCGCGAAAGAGAGGGGGCTGGATGCAGGTAGGAAGGCAGTTAAAGAATGCACTGGGCTTGATTTTGTTTTCACTTCTATTTACAGTGATCGGTTCATAGCGTGAATTGTTGCAATGTTACTTTTCTTGGTGGTTTATTAAATTACGGATTTTTTCAAATGGTCATTTTTTTCCCTGTGCTTAAAACTCATTTAAAAAAAAGTGTTTTTAGCCAGCGGTTGGTAGTGCTATAGCGCAAACTATTGCAGTGTTAGTTTTCTCTGTTGTTCAAGGTTTTCTCAGTGTTATTCAATGTTTTTACATTTAGTTTACTATTATGCTGTGCATTCTATGGTTTAATTAACTATATTTGTGCTTAAAAACTTAAAAAAAAAATATATTTACATATGGTCTGGAACGGATTAATTATATTTACATACAATCCTATGGGGGAAACGACCAAATCGGTTTACGACCAGAGTTTTGGAACAAATTATGGTCGTGAACCAAGGTTCCACTGTACTTCTCAAACAGTCTCATTGTTGCAATTGTTCCAAATCCATTAATAGCAATATTTTGTGTACTCCCTGACAGCATAGGGATGTGCATAAAATGGGTTGTAATAGCCTACATCACACTATTAACATGCACACTTATCTTGCTCAACTGGAGAAATTCCAACCTACCTTCTATAACTCAGTGGATAAGTGATGTCCTATATTATATAGATTTCAAGAAAATGAAATTCTCCCTTAGAGGATATGTACAAGCCTTTTTAAAAATAGGCTAAGAATTCATGTATGGTATTTCACAATAAACATACTGGAGGAATTTTGTTTCTGTTCTTTTCCATTTTCCCAGAGAATCTTTTCTTTTTCTATTTCTTATAGGTGGTAGTTGAAACTTTTGTTTATTTGTTTCTTTTGTTGTTTTTAATTTGTTATTTCTATTTTTCCTTTGCTTTCAATGCCATAAATTTAAAGCAAAATATTGTATCTGGTATGTTATTATGTTTCATCTGTTGGATGCCACTGTAATGTTCTTGTTTTGGAAAATAAAATAAAAAAATAATAATTTTGGTTATTTTGAACATTCTATACCTTTGAGCCTCTAACAATGGACTTCTAGAAAGTGGTCTTCTTGAGGGCAAGGCCTTGGCCTGACATTAGCATAGCTTTAGCAGAATAGGAACCTTGCTACTTTGGAAAGATGAAAGACTCAGTATTGAACAAACAGGACATGCATTCTTGAAAGAACGTTCGCTTGTTTTAGAGTTAAAGACTCCATCTCCCCAAAGTGATTGTTAAAGTCACACACATTTTCTTATACTATATATTTTCTTATATTATATATTTCTTGTAGCTTGAAGCACTTTGTCAAACTCTTGTACAACTTCTGGTGAAGTTAAAGTATGTGGTTCACTAAAAGCCCATTTGAGCAGTTTTACTGAGTTAAAGCTTTCCTATACAGCAGGTGATGTATTCACTAAGGTCATCATTATAAAATACAAAATTGCTTACTGTTCTAGTGAACAAATGATAGAAGCAGACTGGGATGGAAACAGTTAATCCAAACAAAGACACGATTGCACTAGAGCAACTTGAAACTGCATCTTTCTCTCACTGAACAAATCCTAGTTTAGAGGCTCATTTATTATGTTACAAGCTGAGATCCTTGTCACATCCATACAGTTTATGGAAACAAAAGCCCATACCTAAACTCCTGAGATCTCAGCTTGTTCTTAATTAGCTAATTACTTAATGAGAAGTATACAGTTCATTAAAGTAAAAATTTTGAAAAACAGCAAGATGTAATGATCTGAAGAATTAATCAGTAAAGTAAACTTAAATATTCTAAAATGTACAAATTACTAACAAATTAACTAAAAAATAATTAACATACTGTAAATGTTTTATTTAACCGAAGATTATCAAAGACTTAAATAACACTATTCACCAGTTAGATACATGTAGATCATACAAAGTTGATACATCCATCCATCCATTTTCCAACCCGCTGAATCCGAACACAGGGTCACGGGGGTCTGCTGGAGCCAGTCCCAGCCAACACAGGGCACAAGGCAGGAACCAATCCCAGGCAGGGTGCCAACCTACCGCAGAAGTTGATACATGTGAAAGAAATACAAAAGAAACCTAATAATCCTGAAAATAACCTTTAACAGGACAAAAGAATGAATAAACGAAACTAAACAATAGTGATAACATCAAGAAACTGAACTTAACTGACTTGAATCCAAAAACAGGAAATGAAAAAAAGAAGAAACATTATTCTAATATTCTAATGTTTTCCCAATAATTTCAAAACTCAGAACCAGGAGAAATAACTAGGAATGTCATTAACTTTAGGTGATAAAGACCAAATGTTTCAGCAGCCCTCCAGATACTAGCCAGTTAAGTTTGCAGATGACAGTATATGAGAGACAAATTAGGAAGATTTCTAATTACTATAGGTGAAATAAGTAGGTAATCAGTCTTCTAACCCTGCAGATTCTGTATTGTTTTACTGAAAACTCATGATTATGTCTTTACAAAAGTAATACAAATTACACAGATGTTTTAAAAAATGTTAATAGTGTGGGTGGTTACCTGGTAGGAGGTTGGAAAAACCAGAGCTGACACCTAGGTAGCAGAGGATAGAGGAACACTTACCAAGACCAAGATTGAGAGAAAGCAAAACAATGTTTTTTTCAGAATGTGGGTCTGTTGATGTAGATAGATAGATAGATAGATAGATAGATAGATAGATAGATAGATAGATAGATAGATAGATAGATAGATAGATAGATAGATAGATAGATAGATAGATAGATAGATAGATAGATAGATAGATAGATACTTTATTAATTCCAAGGTGAAATTCACATACTCCAGCAGCAGCATACTGATACAAAAAAAAAAAATAAAAAATTAAATTAAAGAGTAATAAAAATGTAGGTAAAAACAGACAATAACTTTGAATAATGTTAACGTTTACCCCCCCCCACCCCGGGTGGAATTGAAGAGTCACATAGTTTGGGGGAGGAACGATCTCCTCAGTCTGTCAGTGGAGCAGGACAGTGACAGCAGTCTGTCGCTGAAGCTGCTCCTCTGTCTGGAGATGACACTGTTTAGTGGATGCAGTGAATTCTTTATAATTGACTGGAGCCTGCTGAGCGCCCGTCGCTCTGCCACAGATGTCGAACTGTCCAGCTCCATGCCTACAATAGAGCCTGCCTTCCTCACCAGTTTGTCCAGGCGTGAAGCGTCCCTCTTCTTTATGCTGCCTCCCCAGCACACCACTGCGTAGAAGAGGGCACTCGCCACAACCGTCTGATAGAACATCTGCAGCATCTTATTGCAGATATTGAAGGACGCCAGTCTTCTAAGGAAGTATAGCCGGCTCTGTCCTTTCTTTCACAGAGAATCAGTATTGGCAGTCCAGTCCAATTTATCATCCAGCTGCACTCCCAGGTATTTATAGGTCTGTACCCTCTGCACACAGTCACCTCTGATGATCACGGGGTCCAGGAGGGGCCTGGGCCTTCTAAAATCCACCACCAACTCCTTGGTTTTGCTGGTGTTCAGGTGTAGGTGGTTTGAGTTGCACCATTTAACAAAGTCCTTGATGAGGTTCCTATACTCCTCCTCCTGCCCACTCCTGATGCAGCCCACGATAGCAGTGTCGTCAGCGAACTTTTGCACGTGGCAGGACTCCGAGTTGTATTGGAAGTCCGATGTATATAGGCTGAACAGGACTGGAGAAAGTACAGTCCCCTGCGGCGCTCCTGTGTTGCTGACCACAATGTCAGACCTGCAGTTCCCGAGACGCACATACTGAGGTCTGTTTGTAAGATAGTCCATGATCCATGCCACTAGGTATGAATCTACTCCCATCTCTGTCAGCTTGTCCCTAAGGAGCAGAGGTTGGATGGTGTTGAAGGCACTAGAGAAGTCTAGAAACATAATTCTTACAGCACCACTGCCTCTATCCAAATGGGAGAGTGATCGGTGTAGCATATAGATGATGGCATCCTCCGCTCCCACCTTCTCCTGGTATGTGAACTGCAGAGGGTCAAGAGCGTGGTGTACCTGTGGCCTCAGGTGATGAAGCAGCAGCCGCTCCATGGTCTTCATCACATGTGACATCAGAGCGACAGGCCGGAAGTCGTTCAGCTCACTAGGACATGATACCTTTGGGACTGGGGTGATACAAGATGTTTTCCAAAGCCTCGAGACTCTCCCCTGTTCCAGGTTCAGGTTGAAAATGTGCTGTAGAGGACTCCCCAGCTCCAGCACACAGACCTTCAGCAGTCATGGCGATACTCCATCTGGACCCACTGCTTTGCTGGCACGAAGTCTCCTCAGCTCTTTGCTCACCTGCGCTGCTGTAATTGTGGGTGGGGATGTCTCTTCTTTGCTGGTATCAGCAGAAGGATGGGTGGAGGGTGTAGTACTCTGAGGTGAGAGTGGGCTAGAGTGGTCAAACCTGTTAAAGAAGTTGTTTATTTGGTTTGCTCTCTTCACAACTCTCTCGATGGTGGCACCCCACTTCGAACTGCAGCCAGTGATGATCTTCATCCCATCCCACACTTCCTTCATGCTGTTATTCTGCAACTTCTGCTCCAGTTTTCTCCTGTACTACTCCTTCGCTGCCCTGAGCTGGACTCTGAGTTCCTTCTGCACGCGCTTGAGTTCATGCTGATCACCGCCTTTAAAAGCCCTCTTCTTCTGGTTCAAAAGGCCCTTGATGTCACTTGAAATCCATGGCTTATTGTTAGCATAGCAGCATACTGTTCTTACTGGAACTGCAATGTCCATACAGAAGTTGATGTAGTCAGTAGTGCAGTCAACAACCTCCTCAATGTTCTCACTATGTGTCCCCTGCAGGATATCCCAGTCCGTAGTTCTAAAGCAGTCTAGAGCGTGTGGTTGTAGGTAGCTCCCTCACTCTGGGTTTGTAGTGAGGCTGAAGCAGAACCAGGTTATGATCTGCTTTCCCAAGCGCAGGCAGCTGGGTGGAGCTGTATGTATGCATTCAGCAGAGAATTGTAATGAGAGGACCTCATCTTAGTACTTATTTGTGGGTGTAGTGCTTTTGCAATGTGCATCCTGGAGCCAGCAAACTGGAAAAAAGTGAAGTACTAATACAAACCACTATTGTGAGCATGTCTAATCAAATTACTACAGCATGAAGGAGGAGAAGGCATCACAGATGAGATGGGGAAGAAGCCATTAAATGAACAGGAAGCCAGTATGACAACACAGACAGATTGGTTGGAGGAACAAATAAATAACTTAGAATTTAATGGGGGGACCAGCAGGAGCCAGAGTCGGGAGGAAGTTGGACAACGCTTGCGAGGAAGAGTGGAGGAGTGAGTGATTTGTGATAGACAGAGAGAAGATAAAGAGTTGCTGGGTGCTATCTTGTGTTTTATTGTACTTTTGGTGGTTATTGTAGCAAGAAACACTTGGTATGGAAGAGTTTCCCACAATAAAGACTCTTTGTACTTTTAACTTGTGTCTGTACCTGCTTGTGTTGGGGTTTGTCGACAAGAAATAAGGAAAAAAACAGAAATCATAGAGATTGGCAAACAATAATTTAGAGAGCACATTAGAAATAAACGTGATCCCTTAAGTTTAGAAGTCAAGATGGAGTTAAAAAACTTAGGGGTAATCATTGACTCTGACATAAATTTTAAATCGCATATTAACCAGATTACGAGGACTGCATTTTTTAACTTAAGGAATATAGCAAAAGTTAGACCTCTTATAACTTTACCGGATGCTGAAAAATTAATTCACACTTTTGTTTTTAGTTGACTAGATTACTGCAATGCACTCCTAACAGGACTACCAAAGAAAGACATAAATAGTTTGCAATTAGTGCAGAATGCTGCAGCCAGAATCCTAACTAGAAAAAGAAAATTTGAGCACATCTCACCAGTTTTAGCGTTGTAACATTGGTTAGGTCATTCAGAATTGACTTTAAAATACTACTAATGGTTTATAAAGCATTAAATAATCTAGTTCATTCCTATATTTTGGAATGCCTGTCATTCTCTTCTTTGCCACCCTAACTCCTCCACTTGCAAGCTCCATCCTCTGACTCCCAACTCTGGCTCCCTGAATGGAGTGAGGAGGCCCCTTTTATAATGCATCCGAATGTACTCCAGGTGCTCCGTGATGACCTTCCTGTAGCACTTCCTAGTGTGGCGGAAGTGCTCCATGGGCACCCAGAAGCACTCCGCGTGTACCTGCTTCCTATTCCAGCAGCACGTCCTGGTGTGGCAGAAGTACTGCAGTCCACGTCTCTGTGGCAACTATCCAGGCATCCCCTGGCAGTGGCCACAAATCCCCACTGGGTTGAGCTTTCAAGCTCTGTGGCCCCAAAGCAAACCAGGGTGGCTGCCCTCTTGTGTCCCAGAGAAGGTATTGTCCCTCTCCCGGTCCTTCCATCCTCCAGGCTGGGAAGTAGCCCCAGTTTTTCACCACAATATATATAACACTGCTCAAAGAAATTAAAGGAACACTTTGAAAACACATCAGATCTCAATGGGAAAAAATCATGCTGGATATCTATATTGATATGGACTGGGTAATGTGTTAGGAACGAATGGATGCCACATTGTTTGATGCAAATGAAAATTATCAACCTACAGAGGGCTGAATTCAAAGACCCCCTGAAAATGAAAGTGAAAAGATGTGGCAGGCTAGTCCATTTTACCAAAATTTCATTGCAGCAACACAATATTGTACTCAGTAGTTTGTATGGCCCCCAAATGGTCGTATGCATGCCTTAAAAATGTTGGGGTATGCTCCTAATGAGACAACAGATGGTGTCCTGGGGATCTCCTCCCAGATCTGGACCAGGCCATCACTGAGCTCCTAGACAGTCTAAGGTGCAACCTGGCGGCGTCAGAAGGACTGAAACATAATGTCCCAGAGGTATTCTATTGGATTTAGGTCAGGTGAGCATGGGGACCAGTCAATGGTATCAATTCCTTCATCCTCCAGGAACTGCCTGTATACTCTCACCACATGAGGTCAGGCATTGTCATGCACCAGGAGGAACCCAGGACCCACTGCACCAGCACAGGGTCTGACAATGTGTTCAAGGATTTCATCCCGATATCTATTGGCAGTAAAGGTGCTGTTGTTTAGCCTGTAGAGGTCTGTGAGTCCCTATATGGATATGCCTCCCCAGACCATCACTGACCCACCACCAAACCAGTCATTTTGAACAATATTATAGGCAGCATAACATTCTCCACGGCTTCTCCAGACCCTTTCATGTCTGTCACATGTGCTCAGGGTGAACTTGCTCTCATCTGTGAAAAGCACAGGGTGCCAGTGGTGGACCTGCCAATTCCAGTATTCTGTGGCAAATGCCAATCAAGCTCCACTGTGCCAGGTAGTGAGCACAGGGCCCACTAGAGGACATCAGGCCCTCAGGCCAGCCTCATGAAGTCTGTTTCTGATTGTTTGGTCAGAGACATTCACAACAGTGGCCTGCTGGAGGTCATTTTGTAGGGCTCTGGCAGTGCTCATCTGGTTCCTCCTTACCCAAAGGAGCAGATACCGGTCCTGCTATGGCACTGTCCAGCTCTCCTAGAGTCACTGCCTGTTTCCTGGAATCTCCTCCATGCCCTTGTGACTATTCTGGGAGGCACAGCAGACCTTCTGGCAATGGCACATACTGATGTGCCATCCTGGATATAAGTTGGACTATCTGTGCAACCTCTATAGGGTCCAGGTATTGCCTTATGTTGCCAGTAGTGACACTGACTGTAGCCAAATGCAAAACTAGTGAAACAACAGTCAGAAAAGATGAAGAGGGTAAAATATCAGAGGCCTCCACCTGTTAAAGCATTCCTGTTTTGGGGATCCATCTAGTGCACCTATTGTTAATTTCATTAGCACCAAAGCTAAGTTTCATTAACTTGATGCTATACTCTGATTAAAAAGTGTTCCTTTAATTTTTCTGAGTAGTGTTTATATATATATTGTGGAAAATTGCGTTCTATAGCACCCCTTGAACCCACCAGACAGACGTCCAGGACACACGTTTAAAAGCACCAAGAATACTTCCTTTAATATTCTTCTATAAAGTGCACAAAGCACCATACTCTCCACAATTCTCCAATCAATAATCAATACAATAATAACAATCCTCCACTTCCAAACGCTTCGTCACCTTTCCTCCCAACTCAGCTCAATCTGCTGGGGTTTCCCAGAGTCCTTTTAAAGTCCATGACCCAGAAGTATTCCTTCTCCGGGTCACATGCCTTCAAGAATCCCGGAAGTACTGCGGGCTTCTGTCCACGTGACCCCGGGTTGATGTGACCATAATAGTCCCCGGGTTCTTGGTGAGCTCCCCATGGTGGCACCCACGGCACCCAACAGAGCTGAAGAACCGGACTCCATGTCCCATGCTGCCCTGCGGGAATCTGGGGAGCCATTTCCATCCAGGGGAGCTGCCATCTAGCATCCCGGGAGATGTAGTGTCCTAAAAAAACTCTCTCTTTTGGTTGAGGGACGTCCCGGCCAGACTGAAACGCCGGCCATCCATTACAATATATATTTAAATATATATATATAACTATCTTATATATAAACGTCTATGCGTGGAAGTATGTGTGTGTGTCTGTCTGTTCGGCTCGGTGGTGACAGGTGGAGTTGGGTTAAGGGCTCCACCTCAGATGAAACAGAAACTCGCTTAGCCGCTAATACACAAGTGAGGGAGCACATCAGCAAAACAGCATCCCTTTTACTTTTCCTCCCGTCACTAATACCCAAGTGAGCCGAGCACGTCGACAATACGAAACCTCAGAAGAAAGACAAAGTCGCTTAGCCGCTAATGCACAAGCGAAGCAAGCATGTCGGCAAAGCGAAACCTCCTAGGAGACACCCCCAGTAGTTCCTTTCAATTACCTGACATCTCTACATTTCAATTTTTTTTGTGACAATTTCAATAGTTGCTAGGACTTTTACAGCACGGGCTAACACAGCTACTGTATATATATATGTGTATAATTTATATAGACACACACAAGTGCATGGAAGGCAGTCAGTGGGCTTGGCTGAACATAATAAGATGGAGAAGGGGTTGACTGGGAGCACTAATACCTTTCTCTCTCTCTCTCATCCAGATCCTCCAAACAAAAGCCTGCCTAATTCCATTTCTACTTCCAGAACCACCCTTCTGTTGACCTCACTTCCGGTTCTGGCCCTTGGTCATGCCTCTTCCTACCCAGCAGCTATAAGAACCAGACACTTTTCTTCCCTTGCGTGTATGGACGCATTCCGAAGAGACGACTCGCTCTCATAAAAGCATTGATTTCAATCACTTTAATTAGTGCCAGGATTCCGAATATACAGAGTGGAACCCCAAATGTTTTTCTCAGTTTTTGTCTGCTACTTATTTATTTATAGGGCTTCATTTAAAAGCAAATATTCCCCTTAGGGATGAAAAAAGTTCTATCTATCTATCTATCTATCTATCTATCTATCTATCTATCTATCTATCTATCTATCTATCTATCTATCTATCTATCTATCTATCTATCTATCTATCTATCTATCTATCTATCTTTTTAAATGTATAGACAGTGTAGGAAGCAGTTGAGAACACCTGGAGCCACATGGAAGGAGCTGTAGAAAATCTGAGCATTGACAACAGAATTGGAGGGTGGCCAAGGAAGTAGACAACAGAAGGCATGATCTCTGCGACAACACTGCCTTCCCTTATGTATCCATATTCCTCCTGTGGAAAATCTACTTCCAATATTGGAGTTTCTTATTATTAAGTCACAGAAAGCATCAACTTAATTAATTGAGGTAGTATTGTGCTGTATAAATTGCCCTGATTTTGACACAAGTGTAGTGAAATAATGAATCAGTCATACTTAGTGTCATAGACAATATATACAATGTATGAAAATCTTTATTTAAAATTCAGTATCTTCAATAATGACAATGCTACTAGTTGATGATTTCATCATTAAGTTCTTCCATGAGAACCCTGAATACAATGAGGACTGATCATTTATGTTAGGTAGAATGCCTAGAGGGGGCGGGGCGGGGTGGTCTCATGGCCTGGAACCTCTGCAGATTTTATTTTTTTTCTCCAGCTGTCTGGAGTTTTTTTTTTGTTTTTTCTGTCCTCCCTGGCCATACTTTTATTCTACAGTATGTTAATTAGTGTTCCCTTATTTTAATTCTGATTTATTTAGTCTTTTTTCTCTTTATTCATCATGTAAAGCACTTTGAGCTGCATTATTTGTATGAAAATGTGCTATATAAATAAATGTTGTTGTTTTTGTTGTAGTTAAATGTGAATTCAGTGACAATGCAAGTTCCTTCCATACTGTGTTTCTTTTATATACTACAAAAGTCTTTGTCGGTGTCCTCCAGGTCTAATATTAAAACTCCACATTGTGTATTATATAGAGCAGCACTGTGTAATTTCTACTGAAATTAGACATTCTTTATGACTATTGGAGAAGTATACAAATCCTTTTGGCTATTCCTGAATTATTAATGTTATTAGAATAAGATGTCCACATAATAACAAACAAATAGCAAAATGATCAGGGACTATCATCAACTTATTACATATTACTTTTTTTCTTTTAGTTCTTCACTTTCCTGATAAAAGGGCCTCTTTAAAAGAAGCAACAGAACAAAATATTTATTTCTTACCTATTGGTTAACACTAATCAACATATAGGATTAATATAACAACACAATATTATAGGCCTGATTTAATATTTTGCAGGTGATGTTTTACAGTGAATGGTACTGATATGAGAATTTCAAGGATTTTTCATAAGCAATATGTAGAATATTATTATAAATATACCAGAGGTCTGCCATGCAATGACAGTCACTTTGATCCTATTTAACATAATCTTTTTGAAGAATGTGTGATGAGTTTGGGAGATTTCATATAGGGTTTCCATGTATGTTTCATGAGGCTGAAAAATGTGTATTTTTTTTCTTGTACTCTTTCCCTTTAAATGTAGGGGAGTGCATATCTGTATATCATTGATTGCTCAGTGTGCCACTGTTAACGAGTAATCAGGCACTCAGCTAACCATGGAAAATGATAAACAGACAGGCCATAAGATTAGTTCTGTACTAATTAAACTTACCCTCAATCTCCTTTTGTTGTTCATTGCAACAACACTTTATAACAATATTCGTTGTCAATAGTCTTTTCTTGATATGCCACTAGTATTGTACTATTTTAGGTACACTGCAGCTGATTCTAAATACAGTTGGTGCAGACAAATGCCACTTTCCAGGAGAGATAGAGAAGATACATATGTTTAGTGCCGTCAAAACCATGTTTATAGAAATAGTAATGCAGAAATGAGGCTACAGGGAAATGGTGCTTCTCTCAGTCCACTATGAGGTACCACATATACTGTAACCATGGCAGACATCTGTTCTTTTAAAAGGACAAAAGCACCCAAGGCTTAGGAAAGTCCAGGAGTGCATTAGTCTCAGGACAGGCAGAAGACACTATGGCTTAGCTCAAAAAAGGGTTTACCTAAATACCCCTTAAGGTTTTTTTCCAGGACAAGCCTCAGAAGTGGTCCTAGGGTAATGTTTAAAGTTTACGTTGTACCAGAGGATCACTGAGTCTAGAGTGAGGATGTGAGTTAGAGCAAAGTCTTACTGGTGTAAGCATGAGAAGCCATAGGGGTGTGAGAGAGAGAAAAAGAAAATCAAACAGACATAGAGAAGGAGAGGAAGAAAGAATTCCTCATTGCTAGAATGGATAATACTACAAGTGTGAGACAGTGTCCTCAAGACATCTTGAGGACAGATAGAACTGTATACTGTATAAAGACTCATAGATATAGCAGGTTCTGTTTAACTTTGTAAAATCAAACAGAGGAGGAGCCAACCAGGAAGTGTTGCCTCAACAGGAAATCCTATTTAACTGTAGCAGTAATGGAGGGTAAAGAAAATGTTAGGTTTAAGACATCAATTCAGCCTTCAGTTTGTATCTATTCCCAAGATGTGTTTATTTGTTCAGCAAAAAGTACAATGACTATCCACAGGTGTTATTTCTTCCAGTGAATACATGAGGTAAAACAAGAGGGGGAGCATAGATGAGATCATAGGTTTTCTTCTGAGTTTCTTCCTGCCTGACTGAGAGGTGGAGACAGACCTCCTACTGCTGGTGTACACAGAAATATTGTCTCCCTGTGCCCCCTTAAATCATTTTCCATAGTTGTCAAAATTGTCACATTTTGGACATCTTATATTTTGATGCTTATTCTTATTCTTTTTGTTTTTTTCATCCTGTGCAAGTATGTCTTGGTGCAATAAATGCACTATTTTGACTTACCATAAGACTCTCATGGTTTGAAGGAACACCAGGTCTCTCTCTCTCTCATTCTCCCTTGTCATTAACAGAATTTCTTGCTTGACTCAGTTGTGACGTCTGTTTTCAGTTTTTTCATTCTTAGTGTTCATTCCCCTTTGACTTTGTTTCTCAGCAAGCAAGAGAGAGGGTTGGTATCTCATTACTGTTATTTATCATTCTGTGGCTGTGTGTAGACATGAACAAAATAAGATTCTTTTTAAAAATACAATGTATTATTGATGTGTTTTTTTATTATTGTTGTTATCATGCTGTTTAGGGACTGTTTTCAACCAAGCTATTTTTGAAAAGATCATCTTGTTTTGCACAGATATTAATTTACATTTATTCATTAATTATTATTATATTTATTATCTCTGTTCTTCAATATTGGAACCCTCTGTGTGACCCTATCCACAGTAAAGCTCTTTACAAGATTCATTGGCAGTCTCACGTTACAATAAGAGACAACCCAGTTCAAATTTGCAATAGACTTAAATTTTAAAAACATGATGGAGTTTTAGAATAGCACTAGGAAAAATCAGTTAGGTCTGGAAGTGAAAATCCTGAAAGGACCCATGTTTTACATGAATTTTGGTTTTTAGTCTTTTTTTGATTTCTTTGTAGTTTATTATTGTTTATAAACCTTCTGGTGACTAAGTTTTTTCATGTCTTAGTATAGTAACTGACATTTTGTGTTTATCTTTACATGGCCATGACCATAATTTTTTTTGGTTGCTCTATCTGTTGCTGGTCATGTGACACGACTAGTTCTGCCTGTAGATTATGATGTCACACAGCTACTGGCATTCTAACACTAGTTCATTTTCTTAAAGCAGAGAAGGAAAATTAGCGTTACAGTAGTTAGAGGCAATTAAATCAAGGTAGTGTGAGGACTTTGCTATGATCATTTTCAACTATCTTTTTTGGTTAAGTGTAATGGTTTTGATTATTGATTCTGAAAAATTTTGGGGGGCTTATGCCCAGATAACAATTCTGCCAGCTGTTATTAATTCCTACCACTTACTGGACATTTTTTTTATCACTGCTGTTATTTCCAGTGCACCAACTCCTTTGCCTAGGTGTCAGAGATCATGTGTCAGATCATTGGCTTTATCTCTGCAAAAGAAACAGATAAATGCCCTCTAGCTTGATCTAAAGCCCACTCCTGTGATCTGCTTTTGGTTAGTCCCAGTAGGTTCATGTGAATAATGACACCATTGACAATTTTATTTCCCTCTGTTACCCCTTATGAATGCATGTAACCGTTTGAGCCATAAAAATATTTAAAATGCAACATGAAAACATGTAGTTTTACATACAGTGATATGGATAATGTATATTGTGTGCTCCAAACAAAAGCAAAGTACTCCGCTTCTTGTGCTGCTTTGTGTTATTATACTCCTGATTGTTCAGTAAAGTGTCTTGGGATGGTTCTTGCTGTGAAAAGCCTTTTTTAAATGTAAAAGTAATTGATCTGACAGGTTTGTGGCTGACCTTGTGGCTTGTTTTGTTTCTTTTCATTACAGCAAAAGAAAATATGTGCTACAATTTTATGCCTGACAGTTCTTTTAAGGTGCTACCAATAAGTGCAATTGCCAGCCTGCAGATACCAATGATAATTCAATTGCCTAGACTTCAGAAAAAAATTAATAATAAACAACAGACTAAATCCAGACACAGCTCTGACTATTTAAAATAAATTAAAATATGATTGTCTACAGAAACGTACCATACTAGCACAATGATTATATATCTGTATATACAGTAAACTGCAAAAGACAATGTAAAACAAGGATAATTAGATGCTAATGAGACTAATTCCCATTTTTTATTTAAATGTGCATTATACTGTATATGCTTTAATGTAGTGGAAAAGGCATGCAGAATGTTTAAATGAACATTCATTTCACACTGAAGAGTAAAAAGAAAAGTCATTTTTGAATGTTTAAAATCTTCCCTTTTGCTGTCACATAATAACATAAAACCCATTTTAACTGCTTTCATTATTTTCAGCTACTGTTTTTCTATCCCACACTCTTTCCACTTATTTAACTACAAATTTGCAGAGAGTAATGCTGGGATGCATATTTCTTTTTTGTCAGTGCATAACACAAGCTTTGTTCTAATTTTTCGCCAGTGTCTTACAGTCTGAGCCTGAAACTGACGTCAGTTTGGTAAAAATATAATACTTTTTTATAACATATTATTTCACTGGGCACATTCTGACATAGTAAACTACACAGAATGGGCTTAGGATGAAGGTGCTCTGAAGATGTGATTAAGTCTATACTATCAATTCTAAATTAAGCACATCTTTTGATATAAACCTTTCATATAAATTCATTCATTGCTGTGAAAACGTCATGCATTAATGTTTCATTCATTTGAGTTGAGTCTCAGTTTATTTGAGAAGTTAGTAATGGCGCCATGTAGTTAGAATACCCTCAGGCATGCTGTACCACACAGTGCTCAAAACAAAAGCAATAGAAATAAAAAGAACTCTATTGAAGTTTACCAAGGTTAACAAGATTCACATGAAATTTACTCCCCTGTTCTCCTCATGGATAAGACCCATTATTCTCAGGTTATCTACTCCCAAGTTTTTATCCACATTTTAAGCTTTCCTCTTGACTTTATTTCTACCTACACCTCTTTCATACTGTACACAACCTCACCTAGCCATTTCTCAACTTTCTCTTCAAATGCTAAAACCACCTTTGAATATTTTTTATCCTATAACTTAATGTCAGTACAGTTCTCCAAACTCTCCATGTCTTATTGTATCTCTGTGATTCATACATCACACCCTTTTAGGGCTTGCATATTTGTTTTTCCTTTCAGAATCAAAATAGTTTGAAACCTGCTTGAAATGCAGTTTGTCTTCTCCAAACATGAGGGATGGACTCTTGAAGTAACTTCTCCCTAATAACTTTATTTTTATTTTATTCTATTTGGGATATCCCAGAATTAAATACTTCTATACCAACTTCCAATGGTGAAGTATACATAATGCCTCCTAAACAATTGCTAAAAGACTAACCTAAACAAGACTAGAATTACTTGATTTGGCCAATCATATTTTACACTGCTGGAGTTGAATCCAGAGAAAGACCCAAGCATCCATTCTTTGCCAGCAACTTGCATATTATTCTAATCATTGATTTCAACAAAATTTAATACTTAACCAGAACAAAACAAGAATGGTGTTGTAGGATGCGGAACAGAGAATGATACAGAACTGAAAAACCTGATAAGTGGGCTTACAGAGGAAATTAATTGAGATTTCGGGAGTCTAAGCAGTCATATTGAGTGTAAAATTAATATAATTAATGCCTGACTGGATGGTATAAAAAACATGTTAACATCCTGCAACAAAAATTTTAGCAGACGTAAAAATTGAGTTAAGTGACAGAATCGCTGCATTAGAAATGACTAATCTCACTTTGCAGGATACACTTTCAGAGTTCAAAACTAGACCTTGCAGGAATAAACTGAAAATACTGTACTGATATTCTGAAGAAGGTGAAGATTGAAACTTAACTAAATTCATGGTGGGGCCCATCACCAAATTTCTTGAAAATGCTCCTAAGGAAAACTCAAAAAGTGAGAAAGCTTATTTCCACTTATTTAACTGGCAATTGTATCCTAAACCTTGACATTTCAGAATAAAATAAAACAAAACCTTCTTTATGAAAGCAATTGGATTGTATCAGTCAGTGACAGCATAAATTAGAAATATGCTATGTCTTTATGTTTAGGTGGTTCAGCGTGTGGTAGGTGCAGCATCAGCACATGCACCCAACCTTATGTAACCATATTATAATGCTACAACATAGGAAATGATTTTCAGTAATAATAATTTCATTTAATCTGTATATATTTGTAATGTGTTACATATAAGACTACATCTTTAGGAAGGATGGCTTACCAAATGGTGATGTGCAAAAGCAGTTTAAGGTCTAAAAAGGAAGTTAACTTTATCTTCTTTCTTTAAAAAGACATGAAGAAGGTAACAGAAACTTATGGTGTTGGGCGGTTTCCTCAGCACTGTGCAGGTGAGAGAAATAGAGTTTCCCAAAGGGTACCAAATGCTGAGATAATAAGTGTAGCCTTCTTTGATTACGTCCTGGGTATGACATTAAACTGCATCCGGCCCTGCAAGCAGTCCTCCAACTTGCAGGGAAATCATGGGGGTTGGTGGCAGGATTGGCACTCCGCGGGAGAAGCTCTGCTGCAGCCGCCCATAGGAAGGCTACTCGCATCATGAAGGGGATAGGGGAAAGCCCTCGGGAGCCCCATCCTCAGAAGAGTCGAAACCGTTGGAGAGCCAATGGGGTCAGGTCTGTTGAGGATCGGAACTGGTGTGGTGCTGAGGCATCGCCTGATGCACGGCAGCCCACGGGTCCCAATTTGAGGTGGCCCATATGGGTAGGCGCATGGAATGTCTGGTCTCTCCAGCAAGATGATCATCTTCCTCTGCTGTTGGAGGAGCTGCGTAAACTCCGCATTTCAGTGGCGGCACTTTCTGAGGTGCACAGACCAGGGACTGGCCAGATCTCACCTCTTATTGGTCTGGTCATTCTGATGGCTGTCATACTCGGGGAGTAGCTGTTGCTGTAGCGGATTGGTTTCTTCCGATGGTGTCCGATGTCACTCCTTTCAACAAGTGTATTGTGAGACTCAGATTACGGCACTCCCTGGGTGCCTTGTCTGTTGTCTCAGTGTATGCTCCGACCGCGGTAAATGACATCTCGACGAGGGAGACATTTTATTTGCAGCTTCGCTGGGTGACTTCAATGCAGCCACTGGCACTGACAGGGCTGGCTATGAGGATTGTCTCGGTCCCCATGGGTCTAGTGACTGTGGTGAAAGTGGCTCCATGTTCTTTGACTTTGCAAAAGGTCAGGGGCTGAGAATTGCTGGATCCTGGTACCAGCACCCAGAACCGCATCGTTGGACTTGGTACTCCAATACTGGTGGTGCGGTGAAAGAGATCGATCACATCCTCGTGGGCAGACGCTGGAGGCTCTTGCAAAACTGCAGGGTCTACAGAAGTGCCCAATTTGTGAATTCTGACCACAGACTTGTTGTTGCTACTTTTAGGATCCAGCTTAGGTCCAACAGGTTACAACCTACTAGGAAAATGAGCCTGGACTTAGCCAGACTCCAAGACCAGGCTGTTTCTAATGAGTTTGCACACAGTTTGTGTCAAGAACTTGCAGATTTGGGTGCGACTGCTGATCCTAATGTGATGTGGGAGACCTTTCGTGACAAGACCCTGAAGGTTGCTGAGAGTTGTGTTGGTGTTACTGGTATTCCCAGAAGGAGCTGTTTCATCTTGCGGGGCACCCTGGATATCATCAAGAGGAGTCGCAGCGCACGGCTCAATGGCAACTCTGGTCCGTACCGAGAATTAAGAAGGACAGCTGCGAGGGCTCTGAGGGCAGATAAAGAGGCGTTTGTTAGAGGAATCTGTGACCAAATGACACACCATCTGTGATCTAGCGACCCACGTCCTGCTTACAGAGGAATCGAAGCATTACGCACATCTGAATCTGTTCCTCGGAGAGTCTCAGTCAGGGCAGCTGATGGAACGGTCCTTAAGGATGACACTGCAGTTGTGACCTGCTGGGCTGGCTACTTTGAGCAGTTGTTCAAAGCTGATCCTCCGGCTAGGACGTTGGATATCTCTGGGTCCACAGTTCTTGAGGGTGATCCTCCAGTTAGCTGTGAACCACCCAATCTCACTGAGATTGCACAGGTGGTGAACCAGCTGAGGGGAGGAAAGGCTGCAGGGATCTGTGGTATCTGGGGTTAACTTCTCCAGGCTGGTGGTAAGGCTGTCCTCCTGGCATTGCAAGCAATCTTTGCTTCCATTTGGGAGACTGGCATCTTCCCAACTGACTGGAAAACGGGCGTTGTCATCCCTATCTGGAAAGGGAAGGGTGATCGCCTGGATTGCGGCAACTACATGGGGATAACACTGCTGTCTATGCTGGGTAAGGTCCTTGCTAGGGTCGTCCTCAATAGAATCCGTGATCACTTGCTCACCTACCAGCGCCTGGAGCAGTCTGGTTTTACGTTTAAGAAGTCTACCATCGACCGCATCCTGGCACTGACGGTTCTCATAGAGCGCAAACGCAAATATCAGCCTTTGTTGATTTTCGTAAGGCGTTCGACTCAGTTGATCGAACTGCCCTGTGGGACATCCTGAGGGTTTGCGGGATCCCCTCGAGGTTGCTGGATATCATGGCCGGCCTATACACTGGTACTGTTGATTCTGGGGTTCATCAGGGGTGTGTTCTTGCTCCTACTCTGTTCAATGCTTGTATGGACTGGGTGTTAGGCAAGATCGAGGGGTCCAGCAGCTGTGGGGCATCTGTTGGTGAAGAAAGATTCACGGATCTTGACTTTGCTGACGATGCTGTGATCTTCACGGAATCAATGGAGTCTCTGATCGGGGCACTCGAGAAACTGAGCGAGGATTCTGAGTGTCTGGGCTTGCAAGTGTCCTGGATAAAAACCAAGATCCAGACCTTTAATGACCTCTAGGGCACAGCCATCAGCAGTGTGTCTGTCTGTGAAGAGTGTGTCAACCTTGTCGAGAGGTTTACTTATCTTGGCAGTGACATTCATGTCTCTGGTGACTCTTCCTATGAAGTCAGTAGACGGATTGGGAGAGCATGGGGGGTCATGAAGTCACTGGAAATGGGTGTGTGGCGCTTCCGATAACTATGCAAAAGGACGAAGGTCCAAGTCTTTAGAGTCCTGGTGCTTCCTATCTTGCTATATGGTTGCGAGACATGGATGCTATCCAGTGACCTGAGATGAAGACTGGACTCCTTTGGTACTGTGTCTCTCCGGAAAATCCTTGGGTACCGTTGATTTGATTTTGTGTCGAATGATTGGTTGCTCATGGAGTCCCAAATGAGGCACATTACCTGCATTCTGAGGGGGCATCAGTTACAGCACTACGGCCATGTGGCGCATTTCCCCGAAGGTGATCCAGCTCGTAAGATCCTCATTGTTGGGAACCCGAATGGCTGGACCAGGCCAAGGGGTTGCCCATGTAACACCTGGGTGTGGCAGATAGAGGGTCATTTCTGGAAGGTGGAACTGGACCACATTTCTGCCTGGGGGGTTGCCAACCGGGATCATGAGCTGTTTCATCGTGTAGTAGGTGTGGTAACACACTTTACCAGTGCATGCTCCCCAACTAGACTTGACTTGACTTCTTTGATTTACTTTAAGTAATACAAGATTCAGAGTCAGATTTGTCTCTAGATGGATCCCCTTTTTGTGTGGAAAGGCACAAAATGAAGAAGGGGGAGAACAGAAAGAAGGGGTGGTCTAGAAAATGATTGGTGGGTGCCTCTATTTGAAGTTCTGGGATTGAATTTGTAATAGCAAGGGAAAAAAGTAAGAATAAAGAAAAACAGTTGTGGTTCTTTCCTTGCCTTGGAAGACATATTGTTACAAAGAAACATGTTACAGATTTGTGGCAGTGGTTGTTTCTTGTTTTTTAATTATTATTATTATTTTTCTTAATTTTATGGCTTTATCCACGTAAGGTAGTTAGCTTTGAAGATAATTGCTCTAATTTTGGATGCTGAAATACTTATGCAGTCAGGCAGGTAATAAGATACTTTGATAAATTGGATGGAACACTAAAACAACAAATAGTTCTGACCAGGCATCAACCATAGTACCAACTGTGGTCATCGCTGCTCTTGTGAAAAAACTGGAGATAAACGGCATCAACTCAGAAATGGAGAGGCAAGTTTCTTGTACCACATGAACGTCACTGAGAGAATAAAACTGAATAATAAAAAAAGTGCTAACTTTTACAAATAGCCAAAATTTACACTGGGTGTTACAGACTCAAATCAAATGTATGTTTTTATTATATTATAGTAATAATAATAATAGCAGCTCATTACTCAAAACGTGGAGTGCCAGGACTCGAACTATCAACCTTTTGATTATAAGGCAACAGTTCTTACCTCTACACTATCCAAGAATTCATAAGCATCTTTCTGTCAATTGAAATTTGAGCTTGTGCTTGTAACTCATTGACAGTAACATGTAAATTGAATGATTTTTTTTTTATTTTGGTTATATTTTTGAATAAAAGCGCATGTGTTTATTTGATATTTGGACTAAAGTCTTCACACATTACACACTTCACGTCATTATTAGCATAAAATGGAAAACGTTTCTGCTTCAGGTGTGTGTTTAGCATTTCTTCCCTCACATTTCCTTTCATCCTTTCATCCTACACTTACCCAGATCTTTGTAGACATAGAACACACATGAAATGCATGTATTCCAAATAACGATATAGTATATTATTTACCCTATACAACTCCAGGGACCTCACATGCAGATAAGGAGCCTTGAGCTAGGAGAACGTTTTGCCTAGGTTGAGCTCAGTCAAGTGGGTAAGCAGGCTGCTTGCTGCTCTACTGATCACCACATTTACAAAACAAAAGACACTGATGCAGAAGTGCAAAGGAATTTAAGGTGGGCTGGGATTACATGTCTTCAGTTGTGATGTACATTGTAATAACTGATGTTGTTTAAGAAAGACTTGTTTTACTTAAATGTTGGGTTATGAAATGGTTACAGATTGTGGCAGAAAGGAAATGCAGCCTTGTTTGTTTTACCTTAAATAATACAAGATTCTGAGTTGGGCTTGTTTCTAGATGTGACTGGTTTTAGAGAGAAAAGGCATGAAATGAAGATGAGGGGGAACGGAAAGAAGGGGTTGGTTGGGGACGGTGATTGTTGAGTGCCTAGTGTTGGGGTTTCCAGGGTTCAATATGTTGTTGGAATAAGAAAAAAATGTGAATAAAGAAGTTCACTCTGCAGTAACCCAGTTGTATAACATTCCTTGCCATGAGAAACTCTGGGATTCAAGAAGCTACGAGGAAATAGGTGTGACAGTGGTGAAGTCTGTGGTAGGAGTGAACTCAACACCTTTGTTTTGGAAAATGTTTCTTATGGTCATTTTAACATAAAATTCATTCTCTGCATTTGTGTTGTTTGTTTTGTTCTATCCTTTTGGTGATTTTTTTAAATTTTTGGCCTTTTTGGAGTATGAGGCTTCAAGATCACATAGTTTAAGAAACTCTTAAAGTATAAATGAGGAGAACAAATTGTACTACATTATTTACAAAATAAACTGCAGTTTTTTAGAGCTGCCACATAAATTAATCACATATTTAAAGTCAATATGAATATGGAAGATCACCCATCTCTAAGGTTTGCAATATCATCTCAAAGTCACGGTGTGATCACAGAACAACAGTGGTTACCACTGATCAAAGGTTTTACTGGGCAAAAGTATTAGAGCAGAACAATACATAAAAATTTCCAGATAAATGTCTAGTCTTGTAGTTAGATGGGTTTTTGGTCTCTCTTGACACACCTTTTGTAACATTTTCAACAGAAACCTGAACACCTTTTCACATACATTTTGCTAACATATTAAATAAGTACATCCTCTGTGATTTCTGTTATTTTCCTTTTCTGCTGATTTTAACTCCCTGAATGAAATCTTTAGAGCAGCTTCTTTATTCATTTAGAGCTTATCAATACACTTTGTGCTTATGCTATCAGCATCAGTTTACTCCCCAAGGGTTATCATTTTTATCAGATTAGTACTGCCAAAGGTCTTTTCAAAATCCACACACCAAACAAAAAGTTAATTTTCAAATTCAATTATCCTCTTCCTCACAGTCTTTATTACCAAAATAGCTTTACTTGTTCTTGTGCCTCTAATGCCAAAGTGTTTCTGCCGTTTTCCAATTGAGATTTTATTATTTTTGTCAGTCTTTTTTGTAAGACCCATGATCTTAATCTTAATGTGGGGACTCAAACTGACTGCTCTGTGATTTACACATGCTATAGTGTTTATTCTGCTTTGTAGTATTGCATTATTTATGTACTTTTGTGCATTTATGTATTTCTTCCAAACAGCTTTTCAGATTTATTTTTACGTTTTAGTATTATGTTTATGTTATAATTTCGTATGAAGTTTTTGGGGTTTCTTTCCCTGCTTTCATGTTAAGAGTAATTTCACTGTCATATAACATTTGAGCCTCACTGTTCTGCCCCAGATGTTGTTAGCTGTCACTGTTATTTGTTGAACTGTGCTCTCCTTTTGTCTTGTCATTTATTAACACACCTGTCAGTCATGTCCCACACTCACAGTGGTGTCATAAATGTCTATGAAACTCACGTAAAGCATGAAGGTCCCATAATAAACATTTAAATACAATTCACCCCATGTGTCTCACGTAGGCATCCCTTTATCTCTTGTTTCGGTCACATCCAAAGCGTATCTTTAAGGTATATAAACCCCTGGGTCTGGTTAGTTGTGGTACACAGCAATTTGAACCTCTGTCTACGTACTTCTCTTTGTCTCGATCCAACCATGGGCCTTGTAAGTGTCTTTTAAAGCTTTATTGTTTAATGTATATTGTCTGCTATGTATTGCTTTCTAAATCATTATTTATTGTCTTTGGTTGTACACCTGTATATACCTGTATGTTTCTTTTGTATCTATTTCAGTTTACAACGAGGTGCGTCCAGTAAAAGCCTTCAAGAAAGATCACCCCTTGTCGTTTTAATGTGGATGTGCCAAGTTGTTTAAGTTCTCTGCAGCCGCGTTTGCACGGACAGCACGGAGTGAGGCACAAAACTTTCAGCTTATGCCTCTTGTCTGTCTTGTCATTTACATGTATTTTATTTTTTTTTTTTTCTGACAATCCAGTGGCCTGTTGTTAAGTTAGTTTGCTGTTGTAAATGACCCTAGTATGACTGCATGCAAGTCTATTTTAGGTGCATTATGTAAGTTATGGGTAGCCACCTTGACATGGTTCCCTTCTTTATTTTTGCTGCGTTTGGTTGAGCACTCCCATAATCTTTACTAGGAGATGCATATTTTAAAAAATCAATGGATATGTGATATATGAATCACCCAAAACCCCAAATAAACAAAAAGGGAATAAAATTAATATTAACTGTGAATTAACAAAATAATGATAAACTGGAAGGATATATGGTACCTGTAATAGGGATGGAAACTTAAATCAATAATTTTACAAGGAAGAAAACTCAAAGAGACTTCCTTTCTACCAAGTAGGGCAGCTGCCCTCTTGTCTATCTAGGAGTACTCTGATATTCAATTCCATGCCATCTGCTCTTTTTTAACTTTCCAAACCCTTTTTTCCATTACCACACTTGGTGAAAAGAGGAGTCCTTTTATCACTTCTGGAGTGAGCACTGTAGACCAATGCATACTTAAAGGGCCAGTCCTACCGCAGATTACATGTCAATACTGATTAGCAAAGGAGCATATATTAGATATAATGCACTCTGGCCACTGGCAGTGCATATAGTCCATCAGTATCAGTTTCACTCTGATACCATATACTACTGGCTACAGCCCTCTTCACACCTTTTACAAGTATTTCAGTTTTGTATTTTTCTTATTTGTTCTTATACTTTATACAATCACTAGCTTTGCTACCCATCTTTTTTCAGGAAATTTCCAAAGACAATGGGCCTTGGTTATAGTGCCGTATGTTAATCAGATGTAACAGAAGTATACTAACTAATTGGGTACTTTTTTGTATATAATATTAAAATCAGTATTTGTAACAGTTTTTTTTTACCTAGGGCTAGTATTATGACTTCACTGGAGCTCCTTACTCTTGATCATACTACATACAATTGCCTATTAGTAAAACATTCTTGCCACAGATGAATTCCTCATTTCCTAGTGACTGACCTTGTGTTTTGTTGATGGTGTAAAAGAATGAGTCTCAACACACTAGAAAGGTTTGGGGCAGCCACCCATATATTGTCCCTGGCTACAAAAGATTTAAAGAAAACAAGTTGTTGTCAGGCTGAGTTCCAGGACTGAACTGATGAGGTTTTGGAAGCTGGTGGTTGTATATACCATGAACTGGAAGTGATTTCATCTGCCCGGAACTGGAAGTGACGTCAGTCTGAGTGGCGGAACAGGAAGTGAGGTCAGTCTGGGCACTGGAACCGGAAGTGATGTTAACTCAAGGAGGTTTTGGCCTGCAGAAATAACAGAAGAAGGTTTAAAGCACCCTGCCACCCCCTGGCCTGGTGGGTAATTATCTCCACTTGGTCCACTCAGCTCGCTCCTAGTCGCACATGTGTGACAATGGTCATTGCAAAACACAATCTTACAGGAAACTAGATTCTTTTGAATTGAAACTGGTAATATGAAAAATTGGAACTTTGGGTGTATATGTAATTTCACAACGGGGTACATCCTGTAAAAATAGTATCTTCAGTCAGATTTGAATATAACACTTTGATCTGTAATGTTGTACTGTTAAAAAGTTTTGGAAGGCTTAGTTCAAAAGCACTATGCAAACTGAAACAGGCCTAGTATAACAAAAAAAAACAGTTTTCCTCAAAGAAAGTGGGGAACTAAAAATTGCAACCAGTAAGAACTGAAATAATCCCTAATTAAAATTGCAAAATTGAAAAGTCAAATAAAAAGTAAAGCAAAATGCAAATCTAACCTTGCAATGCACAGTACCTATGTACAAGGTGTGACACAAAAATAACCAAACTGGGCTTGGGGCTTTCCTGGAAAACCGTCTGGAGGTCGGCTGGACGTGAATCATAGAACTATATCCCCTCCTTACATGCCCTCTCAAACCGTCGACCGGCTAGGTATATCCCGTGAATAGCCCAGTCATTATTTGCACAACAATGGCTCCACGAGTTGCCATGACAATGTCGGGTGAAAAAAGCAAACAGTAAGACAAGACAAGACAACACTCCCGTGCACAATGCTTTTTCTGTAAAGCAGTTTTTGACTGACAAAAACATTCCTGTTCTTGCTCATCCTCCTTATTCACCAAATTTAGCTCCCTGTGAATTTTACTTGTTCCCAAAAATCAAAAGTGCCCTGAAGGGAACACATTTTTCTTCAATGAATAAACTGAAGACAGAAACAGCAAGCCTATTGAAGAGCTTCAAGCAAGAAGACTTCCAGCACTGTTTCAATCAATGGAAGATACGTATGGAGTGGTGTAGAGATTGGGAGGGCGAGTATATAGAAGGTGACAATGCTTAGCATGCTGTAATTCATCAATAAATATTTTTTTTTATCAATCCGGTTATTTTTCTGTCTCACCTTGTATTATACAACAATAGCAAGCCAACTGAAGTAAACTCAGCTTCAGATGTGGGTTTTTAGTTTGTTTACTCAAGAGTTTGTTTTTGAGTTTATTTTATTAATATGGCTTTAACCAAAAGCCACAGCAAGACAATAAAAATCTAATACTGAAGCATGTTTTAGTTTAATTTATTACAGATAGGGATGCCAACCCTCTTTCACTGGAAATGAGGACATTTGGGTCGAAAAATTAAGACTTTTGAGGACGCCTCTCCCTATGATGCCATAATATGCCCTTTATGCTGTCTTATGTTTTTTTAAAATTATATAAATCTTTAGTAGCAGTTTATCACTATAATTATGATATGATGGCCACAATCACAGTCGCTGGCAAACTAATAACCCATTAAATATTTTGAATATGTCAAGCCTCTTAAATTAACAGACTTCATTCCTTCCATTCTTAATTGGATAGCTTAACTGTTGTAAACATGTAAAAAATTATACACATGGTAAATTCATTTCTGGTAATATAAAAACTAATTTTACTCTTTTGAATTTGGTTTATTTACATTTATTTATCTACATTATTTCATATTTTTCCACTGAAGCTATTTTTTTCAGTAAATTTGGTTTCTTGGATAAATATGAATAGAAATCTTTACATAGCCATAGAATGCTACTGAAATTGAATCTTGTGAGCATTAGCCCCTCAATCGAATCTGTTCTGCCCTTTCGAAAACAAGGATATTTGCTGTTTTTGTAGTCTGTAAACTAGCACTTTCTTTTCAGCATAATGCGTATTCCTGAATTTATGTAAATGAAAGAATTATGAAAATATTATTAAATTACTTGAAGAAGTGACTTATTACTTGATCAACTGATAACTAAAAAGATATTGCATTTATATGACAGAATAAATGTGTGATTTTTTTTTTTATTAACTGAAACTTTAATGGTTGACTCATTCATTTACAATTATAAATCCATTTTGGAAATATGATGGACTGTACCTGGATGTATGAAATCTCTTGTTTAACCAAGCTGCTGAAAGAGGAATTGAAAATAAGATCTCACATAGAAAACGTGAAATTGTAGTTTTGATTATGAATGAATTCACTTACTGTATATACTCGAATATAAGCCGAGTTTTTCAGCACCCAAAATGTGCTGAAAAACGTCACCCTCGGCTTATATTCAAGTCAGGTCCCGCTGCCCCCCAGTATACAAACAAGCCAGTTTCCCTTTCGGTTTGTGTGCACCGATGATTTCCGCACGTGTTCAGTCTCTCCCTGTGCATTCCCTGTGCAGCGAGCGAGCAAGACACACACACGCGCGTGTGCGTGCAAGAGAGAGAGGGAAGAGAGATACCGTATTGTTTTTGTCGACCCTCTTCTGCACTTAAAGAGGTAGTTTACTGTTTTTCTTTGAAATAAATACTCAAAAACATTTAACCTACTGATGCCTCAATTAATGTACGGTAATTTTATTGGTATTTATTTTGATTATTGAAACTTACCAGTAGCTGCTGCATTTCCCACCCTAGGCTTATACTCGAGTCAATAAGTTTTTCCAGTTTTTGTAGGTAAAATTAGGTACCTTGGCTTATATTCGGATTGGCTTATACTCAAGTATATACGGTATGTTACGGTGAATTAGGAAATGTCTGGCTGCGCCGTAAGATGGCTGCACCGACAAGAGCTCCGAGTCATCTCAGCAAAAAGTTATTATTTATTTTCTTACTACTTACTCTCTTTGTGCATACTACTTTATCACACTTTCAATATGACCGGCAAACACTATTGGAATTACGTTTATCAGCCAGTTCGGATTTTACAACAAGTTTTGATATCGCGGACACTGTACTGCCTGGAGTCTTTTGCTTACACACGCGACACCGAAGGAAAACATAGAGGAGGAAACGTGCCGGAGTTCTGTGCCGAACCCGACAGAGAAATAACAAGCCTCCTCTGCCTAGCATCCTGCTCGCTAACGTTCAGTCTCTGGACAACAAATTAAATGAGCTGCGTGCAAGGCATAAAGCACCAAAAAGACATCACAAACTGCTGCGTTTTGGCATTCACAGAGACATGGTTGGAGCTCAGCGTACCCGACTGCGCAGTCACACCAGACGGGTTCACAGTTTAATGGGGAGACAGAACAAAGGACTCAGGCAAGTCGAGGGCAAGGGGTGTGTGCTTTATGGTTAACTCTTCGTGGGCTACAGATGTGTGTGTCTTAAAAATGCACTGCTCACCGGTTCTCGAGCTGCTGACCATTAAAGTTAGACCCTTTTACCTCGCGAGGGAGTTCAGTTCAGTTCTCCTTTCAGTTGTTTGCATCCCCCCACAAGCTGATAAAGCTTCGGGCTATGGATGAACTGTATGATGTTATCAGTGGACTAGAGAAAGCTAACTCAGAAGCAGCATTTATTGTGTTGGGAGACTTTAACAGAGCAAACATGAAGAAAGTTCTCCCTAGATACTATCAGCACATCTCTCCCCCCACAAGAGGTGATCAAACACTGGATCATTGTTACACATTATTCAAGGACTCCTACAAACCACTCCATCGACCAGCTTTTGGAAAAGCAGACCATTGCTCTATATTGCTGCTGCCCACAATATAAACAAAGACTTAAACAGGAAAATCCGGTTTACAGGGACATCTACAAATGGGACAGTGAAGCTGAGGGGGTCTTACAGGACTGCTTTGAAACAACTGATTGGCAGATGTTTGAGGATGCAGCTGATGGCAACATCAATGAATTCACAGACTCTGTCACAGGATATATCAGCAAGTGCATTGACGATGTTGTCACTAAAACCTCAATTTGCATATATCCTAACCAGAAATCCTGGGTAAATGGGGAGATTCGGGCTAAGCTCAAGGCGCGGACCTCTGCCTTTGGCTCAGGGGACTCTGATGCATACAAAGCAGCCAGATATGACCTCCGGAGGTCCATCAAGAAGGCCAAACGGGACTACAGGGACAAAGTAGAGTCAAGCTACCACAGCTCTGACACCAAGCGCTTGTGGAATGGACTGTGCTGCATCACTGACTATAAAAAGAAAAACACAGTCAGTGTTCAGCCCACTGCATCTCTTGCAGACGAGCTCAACACTTTCTATGCTCGTTTTGACGCAGCCAACAAAGAACAGGTGCTATATCCTCAAGGGGCCAGTGGGTCTGTCACTCTGATCCTTGAAACGTCTGACGTGAGAACGTCCTTCAAAAAGGTCAATCCTCGCAAAGCTCCAGGACCAGATGGCATCCCAGGCTGTGCCCTCAGGGTGTGTGCTGACCAGCTAGCAGGTGTGTTCACCAACATCTTCAATCTCTCCCTGAGGCAGTCAGTGGTCCCCACTTCCTTCAAGGCATCCACCATCATTCCTGTCCCAAAGAAACCGGTGGTATTGCTCGGTTGCCCTGACATCGGTCATTATGAAGTGCTTTGAGCAACTGGTCAAAGGTTACATCTGCTCCTCCCTCCCCGACACGCTGGATCCTCTCCAATTTGCTTAAAGAACAAACAGATCTACAGAGGATGCCATTGCGCTAACAATAAACACTGCCCTACCCACCTGAAAAGAGGAAATACATATGTAAAAATGCTGTTCATAGATTACAGCTCGGCATTCAACACCATCATCCCCTCAAAACTCGTCTTGAAGCTTGACGACCTTGGGTTGGGGACGACCATCTGCAGATGGATTTTCTCTTTCCTCACAAACAGACCCCAGGTGGTGAGAGCTGGCAAACACCCGTCCTCATAACTCATTTTAAACACAGGAGCGCCGCAGGGCTGTGTGCTTAGCCCCCTCTTGTATTCCTTGTTCACCCACGACTGTGTTGCAAAACATGGCACAAACACCATCATCAAGTTTGCAGACGACACAACCATCATAGGCCTTATCACTGACAATGATGAGACGGCCTACAGAGAGGAGGTGCTGGCATTGAGTAATTGGTGCCTGAATAAAAACAAGTCTCTTATCATCAGCAAAACCAAGGAGATGATCGTGGACTATTGGAAACAGCAAGGCAGAGAACACCAGGCCATCTACATCAGTGGCGTAGAAGTTGAAAGGGCTAACAGCTTCAAGTTCCTCGGAGTAAACATCACGAGGATCTCTCGTGGACCCTTCACATAGACACTGTGGTTAAAAAAGCTCACCAGTGGCTCTGCTTCCTGAGGAGGCTGAGGAAGTTTGGCATGAATGCCAACATCACCTCAAACTTTTACAGGAGTGTGGTCGAGAGTCTGCTGACGGGCTGCATTACCATCTGGTATGGGAGCTGCTCTGCCAGCAGCTGGAAATCACTACAGTGAGTGGTGAAGGCAGCAGAGCACATCACGGGCAAGAGTCTCCCTGCCATTGAAGATATTAACCTCCATCGGTGCTTGCGTAAGACACGCAGCATCATAAATGACCACAGCCATCCATCACACCAGCTGTTCTCCTTGTTACCATCTGGCAGGAGTCTGGCTGCTCGGACTACAAGACTTAAGAACAGTTTTTACCACCAGGCCATTTGACTCCTCAACAGCAACACCTGAACACCCACATACATTTACATCACACCTACATTGCATTACATCTACATTGCACTACTCACACACAAACTGTACCTGCACACACTCTGAATAGTGACTGGAACATGCATCTGCACTTTATGGAATATGCATCTGACTTATAAAACATTGTGCAATAACTGTCATTTGTACTTGCTGCTCATTCAACTCGTATTGCTCTATAACTTCTTTTAAAACGTACACATTTTATTTTATATGGCTAGTCTATTTTTAACTTGTAATTTTTTTAAATTATTTTTTAGCTTTATTGGATCTAGGCTGAGTGACTTGTTTTTCTCGTCATACACATTTCATTGTATGTTGACCCTGTGTTAACCTATATATGACAAATAAACCTAAACCTAAACCTTAGGATTACAAATAATTAAGGAAAGGAACAACATTTATAATGAACTGTCTACTTGCTAAGAAGATAAAGCTGAATTCAAAAGATAAAGTGAAAACGACAAGTTGGACAGACAGTGACTATTCTCATCAAAGTGTGGGAAAAAAGTGTGCACACTACTTCCGCAAATGCTGATTGGTGTATGGCTTTCAATTTTTTACCAATGATAAGAATATGGAGTTTTCAAATTTTAGGAGCCAAAATTCTGGATATTTTCAAAATTTTATAAATTCCTTCCAGACAGTCCATGGCGCAATAAAAATGAGGACATGTCTAGGAAAATGACGACGGTTGACAGCCCTAATTACAGACAGCAATGATATTTATAGGCTGCACATGGAATGCACCGCAGTTTGCTTCAGTTTCCAGGGTAGCCTTTCTTCTCATTGGGTGATTCCAACATGGCCGTACTTTATTTGCCCCTATAGGTAGAGCTGACGTGCCCTTCTTAATGCATCATGACAGACTAAAAACCTCCAACAGCAAATATTCCTTTATCACTTTGGTTCATTTACATATCAATTTTCAATATATTTTAATTTTCACCAGTCAGCTGAAATGAAACCAGATGAAGTCAGGGTGTCCTAGTTTAACAGGCATGCAGTTTCAAGCACTTTTTTTTTCTATTCCCTTACACTGTCCAGTACACCTTACCTTCTTCACCTGTCCATCTACCCTATTGGTCAATGTCAATCTTCTTGTACCCTTTGGCAGCATAAATTGGAAAGCCCCAAACAGCCGGATAGCACTGTTTCTCTTTGCAATTCCATCTCAGCACTGAGCAGAAGAAAGGATGTGATGCGTTAGCGTAGCCTATTCGCTACAGTATTGTTACTAACAAATAAAGATGGCAATTATCTTTTTTCTATATCATCACCAAATTTCAAACAAATCAGCCAAAACATTTGTTAGATTTTGGGATATTTAGTTTTTCTGTTGTTTGGATTTTTACACCTAATTATTAATCAAAATGTCCTTTCTTAGCAGATACATACTGACGTAGATGTACAATCCTGCTGGATTTTAGTTTTTTAACTAAATGGGAAATACCTGTAGTGTTTTCTTTATGAGTGATCGAGTGAGTCAGTCAGTCAGTCAACTTTGCATTTTATAAATATGAATTACAGGAAAATTTGTAGCTAAGCTAATAACTATCCTTAATTAAACCATACTGCAGGTACTGGAAGCTGTAAATGAATACACAGGTGTTAAGTATTGTGAAACGAGGCTAACATGCCAGTTCCCTTTAAATGGATGAATGCTGGGTAGTGAGATGGTAACTGTATCTCTGCATCTTTTTGACATTGTTTGCTTTAAGGTAATAAAGTTAGAAAAAGTGGGTGTTTGAGGCAACTTTGTGGTGGAGTGGTTAATACTTGTGATGGATGGCATCCTGGCCAGGATGGAGCATGGTGCCTTAACTGGATGTTATGAGAAACAGGGCGAAGATTGTCCTGTCTCACCCAGAAGACAGGCAGAAGATGCCAACATGACAGTTGATGCACTCACACCGCGGCTGAGTTGGACCCAGGAACAATACCTGACCAGTATAATGGAAGGACAGGGGGGGACAATCTAGCAGGACTACGGGCTTCCCTGAGACAATAGGAGACAGATTCCTTAGTTGATGTCACCTGTATGGATACCCACAAGGCACTCTGGATATTGTAGTTCCATAGAACAGCCTTGTTAGGTTCCGTGGGGGCTGGAAGGGGGTGCTGTAGGAATTCCTCATCCCTGCTTTATGAGACTCCCGTTTGAACCAAAAGTAGTTATATCAATCTATGCCCTGGCTCCGGAAGTACTCCCGGATCGTAGATAAAAGAAGCTGCTCGACCTCATCCAAGAAAGTCAGAGTTGAGTGGAAGGAGGACAAAGCTTGGCTCGAGGTGTGAAGGAGAGGAAACAGAGGGATATAATGAAAGAATTACGTGTAATGTGTACTGATAGCATTGTGAAGGTATTGTTGTTAATAAAATACTTGTTTGAACATGGTACTTGTGTTTGTGTGGTGGTGTCTGAGGTTTAAAAGGCTGTAGTTTCCCCTGATGGACACATACTGCTGTCTCACAGATCTAGAGAGTTGAGTTAAAATCCCAGACTTAGATGATATTTGTGTAAGTTTACATGTACTCCCTGTGTTGGTGTGGGTGTCCTGCCACATTACAAAGATGTGTGTGTGTGTTAGGCTAATTGACAGCTTTGTGTTGGCCCTATATGAGTGATGGTGGCATGTGTTTAAATATAAACTGTGATAAACTGGTGCCATACCCAGGCTTTGATCTCACCTTATATCCAATGGTAATGTTATAGCCTTGGACCCCAGAATCCAAAGTTGGAGAAGCAGAGTTAAAAATGGATTGATGGAAGGTATTTGTTTATTTATGTTTTCCTGCCTTTTTATTCAAAAAGGAGTTAAACTGCACATTTTTGTCACTTTGGTGTATTAGTGTTGTCAAGCCTGAAACCAAAAACAATGTCTGGTTTTCCAGAGGAAGGGGAAACAACATCTGCTTGGTAATTATTTTTTATTATATATTTCTTTGTTTGAAATGTTGTGTTTATACATTTTCTATTGTCAGTGTGTAGTATTGGCTGCCATTCCTGAAGTCTAAAGACTTAACGTTTTATAGTTGTTGTTCCTGACTCCTGAGGCTATCCAGCTGGATAATTACTGTTCATTATCTAGGATTTTAATTGTATACTTTAACTAATTTCTCATATATCTTTAAGAAAGGGATGTTGGTATTGTGGATGTAACAAGGGTAATTTTAATATACTATACAATATAGTATGTATCAGTTTAAAACGTATGAGTGGTTTGTGATATTTTGGTGTTTGATATTGAATTTGAAGAATTTAGTGGACACTTTAAACATGTATTTTTATTATACTTTAATTATTCTGATTCACATTGTATGAATTATTATTTTTATGTTTTTGATTGGTAGTCCTCATAATATTGTGATCCCACTAACAAGATAATAATAATGCAGATAATGGCTTATTATTGTTAAATGAATTTTGAAACTGTTCCCATCTGCATTCAGTAATGAAAGAATGCATAGTCTAAAACTGCTTTGGGAAAATTAACTGATGATAAATTAACTGAATTTAGATTCCTACTTGTTACGAATGTTAAAAAAAAAATTAATACTGAAATTTTTTTTCTTATGCTTAATGTGTGTTTTTCCGAGGTTTTAAATATTAGTAATATATTCAGAATTTCAGAAATATAATAGTATTTACTGCAAAGATAGTTTGTTTTTTTGTGGATGCTGTCATTTTGGTGTATTTGAGTGTGGTATTGGTATTCACATTATGTGTGTCTGTCTGTATATGTAGTCATCTATGCAGCCACCTAAACGTCAGTGTTGTTCATGTACTTTCCAAAAATATCTTTAGTTATTGAATTTTTGTAAAAGTTACTTTGTAGTTTTTTTCTCTTATTTTAGTTATAGTGAAAGATTTGTTTGGCTTGGAAAAATTACATTAAGCAAAGGATAGCCTACTACATTGTGTACATGTGTCATGGCTTAACCCAATTGTTGTACCTGCATTCCAGTTCTGTAGTATTTGCATGTAACCTTTAAAGGGGTAAGATTGGAAGACGGGGGACATAGGGTTTAACACTAATAATTTGCAACACATCTGAAAAAAATCAAACAGAGTAAAAGGAAGCTAATGTAATCAATTCAAGATAGTCAACAAGTAGACATGAGGTCAAAAACCTAAACAGAGTAAAAACATGAGCAGAAATGTGTCAAAATAATGAGTTCCAACCCATATCAAGACACAAACTCATAGAAGTGGATGCCTGACATCCATGCAACTATGAATCTTATAGTTGCCACAGATTTAATATCACTAAACAACATTCAATAGTTCAAGGCCAAAAGCAAAATGTATGTAGGCAGTGGTCCCAAAGGCATATTGCATAGATAGTGTGCGGAGGAAGAAACTATGGAAGAGGGCAGGAGTGGGTAATTTGCAAGTACATCAATATCATCCATATACCCAATCCACTTATCCAGGGCAGAATCCTAGGGCAGCTGGAGCTTATCCCAGAAATCACTGTGTGCAAGGCAGGACCTGGACAGTGTGCCAGTCCATTGCAAGGTACCATCACTTCATCTAAACTGCATGTCTTTGGAGTGTAGGAGGAAACTGGATCACTCAGAGGCAACCTGCAAGGACACACAGAGAACATGCAAACTACACACAGTGAACACCTAGGACACTAACCTCACTGCGAGGCGGCAGTGCTGCCACTGACACTGTACTGGGTTTTGGGTTATGAGTTTGACATTGTATCAGACTGTTAATGAAATCCAGACACATAAAAAGATATACTCAAATGTCAGACCAAACATCTTTAAACCTCCATAGCCAAATTCTGGTCATGTTTTAATAACTCCTGGGATATCGGTGAAAATGAACCATCCAAAAATTACATGTTTTATTTTTGTTTAGTCCTGTTTTTAATATGTGTGACTGCATGTATGTCCTCTAGAAATATTATCTCAGTAGTTCACTGTAGACAGGTTACCAAGGAAAGTTTTTGTGTTGTCCTGAGGAGTGTATGGGAATATTCTCTTTTCAGAGTCACTAAGGCTATTTGTGTTTGTTTGAACAATGTTCAACAACACATAAGCATGGGCAGCTCTCTTCAGGTTTATGACTGAAAGGAGAAACAGGTATGATAAATAGGATTTTCTGATTTTTACCCTTGAACTAACACAAATAGAAAGTATCAAGCAAAATCCCAATAAACATTAAGACCAAGAGACTGAAAAGAAAACAAAAACCACTAAACAAGCAGATGTTAAAAAAAGTAGATTTGAAAATAAAAACAATCACCTATGGAATATACAAACTCCAAAAAAGTCAAGACAAATAAACTAAAATGTTATGTAATAGTTAAGAAACAAGGTTTTTAAGAAAATATGTAAAAACTTATATCTTAAAACTTATATAGGGTGGACAGGATGACATCATATTTCCTGTACTTTTGCCATAAACAATATAGCGACAATAAAGTCAGCCATCCTAAAATCACAGGAGAGATGGCACAAAACAAATCAGAAATTTGCAATATGATGATTAAAAAATTACCAAAAAAAATACCAATACTATGATACTATAATTCACAAATTAATAACACAGATTACATCCTGGAGGTACAAAGCTAAGATATACAACATAGTGTCAAGTGTATACATATAACAAATTCATGCAAATATGAAAACAATGTATCTTAAACCCTTAGAATCACTACAATCCTGACTATAGTTAAGAAATGTCAACAGGTGACTTTCAATAACTAAAAACATTACCTGTGGGGGTCAGAGATAGATAGATAGATAGATAGATAGATAGATAGATAGATAGATAGATAGATAGATAGATAGATAGATAGATAGATAGATAGATAGATAGATAGATAGATACTTTATTAATCCCAAGGGGAAATTCACAAAGTGCAGGGTCAATCATTGTACAGTGCCCCTGGAGAAGTTTTCAGATTAATGGCCATGCTCAAAGGCCCTTTGAAGTAGGATCCCTTCTAGCAGTAACGGATTTGAACCGGCAACCTTCCAGATACCAGTGCAGATCCTCAGCCTCAAAGCCACCACTCCACCTTTATATCGATTTTATAGAATATTCTGCATATATTATAGAATATACTATATATCTGAGTCATAGGCTAACTCTCTCTCTTTCTTTCTTAGGACATGAAGCAGAAGCTGAAGTGGAAGTGGACAATGGCAGACAGAGGAATGGAGCACATTGTCGAAGAACTCTAGGCCCTCGAGAACCAGATTCAGAAACTCCTGTCCAGACGGAGGCACCTGAGGGAACTGAAGGTTTGCCTGCTGAAAGAGTCCTCCCCAACATCTGAAATTGTCGCAGCTCATCGCAATTCAACAACCTCGACTCCAGGTAATTGGCCTGTTTCAGCTATGCAGGCAGGTGTTTAAGGCTAGATCACCTCCATTGGCCCAGGCAACCATCTCCATCCAGAACTGGTTTGACCCTCTCTGCTCCCCCACTATGCCAGCAACCCTAGATGACGTATTTGTGATTGGAAATTCTATCGTACGAAACCTAAACATTTTTTGCCCTTAAGAGAAATCTTTTTTTTCTTGTTTTCCTCGTGCTTGTGTACAAGATGTTATGAGAAAATATTACTTATTAGAAGATCCCTGACAGTTTTAGAGAGGTAACAAGAACAGGACAGTGGGAACCATCATAATATATGACGGGGTAAACGACGTGAGATACCAACAGTAGGAGATTCTTAAGGCGGATCAAAAGGCAGCACTTATTAATGCCAAGATGGAGAGGACCCCAGCTGCAAGAATCTTCATCTCGGGTCCCCTACCTCTGGCTAGAAGATCAGATGAGTATTACAGCTGGCATTAACATCTGTCTGAAAGGGTTCTGTCAGGGACAAAACATTGGGTTCGTGGGATCTCTTCGGGGAGAGGCCACGCCTCTTCAGGCGGGATGGTCTGCATCCTAATAGATTCGGCACCAGGTCCTCTCCGAAAACATCTATCATCTCTCTTGGCTATTTCCTTTTAATCGTAATTCTTTCCATAATGCCTTGCTAGGACATGATAACTCTGTAGCAAACTCTTCCTCAAATGTGCACTGCATCGATACTTTAATATCCAACCTCAGTTCATGCAAAAAATCCACACAGTGCAGCGTAAATGAGAATAATTTAATTACCATTTCACCTCTAGATGTACACTTTATTAAAACTATAAAAACAGACTATAGATTAAATAAAAAATCTGCTCAAAGTGGCATTAATACAAGTAGCTTAATTACCATTTTGAACAGCCGTAAAGCGCCAACAATTTAGTTCTGCTCTTCTGAGACCTTAAATATGGCCTTATTAAATGTTACAGCGTTAACCAACAAGACATTTTCCATCAACGATCTTATTAATGATAGGAAAATCAACTTTATTACATTAAGTAAAACGTGGCTTAGTTCTGATGGTGCTGCTGTTTTACTGGAATCTGCACCTCAGAATTACAGCTTTACTCATGTGGTTTGCCAAGGTAAGAAAGGTGGTGGTTTATCAAATATTTATTCGAGTTGGATAAAGTATAAAGATGTGAGCTTTGGTACGCTTGCATCTTTTGAGTATCTTGCCGTTGTTATTCAAGGAGTTTGTCAGTATCTAGTATTGTCCGTGTATAGATCTCCTAAATATAATAAGTCTTTCTTTGAGGAATTCTCAGACTTGTGTCAATTATAATAACCAACCATGACAGGTTCCTAATAGTTGGCGACTTTAATTTTCATATCAATAATCAGTGTGAACCGAAAGCAAAATAATTCATGAACCTCCTGCATTCTTTTGATCTGAGCCAGCACGTTAGTCAGCTAACATACAAAGGGGGGCACACAATAAATTTAGTGATTACTAAAGAATTAAAAGTTGATGTGAGCTAGATCGTGGATACCGGTTTCCATTATCCATCCATCTGTCCATTATTGAACCCGCTATATCCAACACAGGGGTCTGCTAGAGCCAATCCCAGGCAACACAGGGCGCAAGGCAGGAACAAATCCCTGAGCAGGGCGCCAGCCCACCACAGGGGACGCACACACATACACCAAGCACACACTAGGGACAATTTAGGATCACCAATGCACATAACCTGCATGTCTTTGGACTGTGGGAGGAAAGATACCAGTGTATCTGACCATTTTCTCTTACTATTTAATATAGAAATACTGATAGATAAAATGAATGAAAAGCATATTGTTAAAAAAATGCTTCTTTGACTCATCTGCAGGTTCAAAGTTTACAAACATTTTAAGCAACCAATCTAGTTGTAGTGCTTACTACAATAGTGATAATAATGTAAACAGTAATGTGGTAAATTTTAATGTTAAAGTGAGAGCTGCTGCTGACATAGTCGCTTCTGGAAAGACAGTTAAATAATCCTCCAGCACTGTTACACCATGGAAGACACAAAGAAAGTATGATGTAAAGAAAACATACCAGAGAGCTGAGCGTAAATGGAGAAAAACTAAATTGATTGTTCACTATGAGATATTGAAGGCTAAAATAACAGAATACAACAACAGAGTCCTCTTTGAGAGGCAGTGTTACTTCTCTAAAATTATAAGTAACCATGCTGATAAGCCAAGAGTTTTATTCTCTACTATTGATCATTTGCTAAACCCAGGTCACTCAATGGAATGCTTCCAAAAAACTTCCAGTGAAACTTGTGAGGCTTTTGCTATATTTTTAATAAGATTAATTATATTAGATATAATATAGCTCATCCCCCCAATACTGATCCTATAAAATTCCAGCATTCCAATTTAAGCAAATTAAATTTTTCACCAGGATAGATTTACCCAAATTATATAGAATAATTTCTTAACCGAGACCCTCCCCAATACCAACATGTTTTTTCAAAGAAGTATCCGCCGTGCTAATTGAGAGTGTTGTTGACATAATAAATTCATCATTAGATATAGGCGTCTTCCCAGACTGTCTTAAGACTGCTGTTGTTAAACTAATGCTCAAGGAAAATAATCTCGACTCCTCTGTTTTTGAAAATTTTAGCCCAATTTCTAACCTGCTTTTCTTAAGTAAAATCCTAGAAAAGGCTATCATTATGCAGCTAAATGATCACTTGAATAAACGTTCTGTTTTTGACACATTTTAGTCAGGTTTTAGAACAAATCACAGTACAGAAACTGCACTTGTTAAAGTAATAAATGACTTGCGGGCAAATGCAGACAGAGGCCATTTATCTGTTCTCATCCTCCTAGATCTGATTGCCAAATTTCATACCATTGAACACAATATTCTTATAAATCGCCTTAGTTAGTGGGTGGGCCTCTCCACTAATGTCTTAAATTGGTTTCAGTTACTTAACAGGTAGAAAATTCTTTGTTAGTTGTGGTAATCATACTTTGAACATGCTTCCATTAGGTCAGATTATCTCAGATGATCTACCACAGCTATGCTGATTACACATAACTGTATTTATCAATAGCGCCTGATGACCTTGACTCTCTTGGTTCACTGACACAATGTCTTACTTGTGTTTCTGAGTGGATGAGTAGTAATTTTCTCAAACTAAATAAGGAGAAAACAGAAATCTTAGTGATTGACAAAAATGGATATAATGAGTATATGAGAAACAAACTTGACCAATTAGGCCTAAAAGTCAAGACAGAGGTAAAGAATTTAGGGGTAATTATTGACTCTGACCTAAATTTTCAATCACATATTAATCAGATTACAAGGGACCTCATGTATAAACGGTGTGTATGTACAAAAATGTTGCATACTCCCATTTCCATGCTCAAATTGCGAAAAAAGCCACGCACATTTTCACGGTAGCTCAAACCCTGGCATACGCAAGTTCTCCACTTGGTTTTGCAAACTGGTGGCACCCAGCGTAAAAGCAGTTCTTTTATTCCAGCGCGATTTCCCTTTCTTTTTTAGATCCACATCCCTGACGCAGCTTTATCATATACACTGAAATTAATCGCATATTGTTTATTAGTTTAAGGCATCTGATTGTAATTAACCTGTAACAAGATAATTGTCCACGGAATAGCCAAACTATTCCAAATACCCCAGCTGCTTTAGCATTGACTCTCTCACTGCACTTTCTTCTTCTTCTTTCAGCTGCTTCCGTTAGGGGTTGCCACAGCGGATCATCTTTTTCCATATTACTCTCACTGCACCACTGGGAGTATTTATATCACTATATCTGAATGTGGAATCACAGCTCTACATCAGCTGATCGGAAAGACAATTATCGGGATACAGTATTTAGCAGATGCTGCCTATTAGAACTGCTCTCATATGGCAAATGCTTCAGAGCCTTTCCTGTACTGACCTCACGATTCAGAAACAGTTTCATCCAAAGAACTAGAAACGCAATCAATCAGTCCATCAAGTGCTCCTTGTAGAACTGTTTATACTTATAAGTACAATTACGTCACTGTAAACTTGCGATACAATAATAATATTGCACAACATGACCCACTTTAGCGCATATTTACATATAATGAATATATCATTTTTAAGATGAAGTGCAGCAAAATATATTTATTATATTATACAGTGTCACACATGCGCATGGAAGGCAGCTAAAGGGCTTGAGTAAGGGCAATTTCAAATCAGACCAGGATGTGACAGAGTGCACTGACTCTTTTTCTCCCTTTCCTGCAGACAATTCATGGGAGATTCCACCTGGTCCTCTTGACATCACTTCTGGGTCCGAACCTATGGAAGAAACCTTGCCAGCCCCGGCCTCTGTGATGACACATCCGGGCTCGAGCCTATGGTTGAAGACCCTTACGAGCCTGACCCCTTTAACCTCACTTCCTGTCTTGCCCTTTAAAAGCCTAAACCTTTTCCCTATTCCCTCAGTTCTGTTTTGGCCTCGGTTTTGTGCACATCAGTGCTGTTATACATTTTGCAACTTTGCAGCCAGGATACCAATATACGGGTGGCTGACGCAAAACTTTTTATGACTCAACAACTTCCTTTTGTTGTTTATGCCACTGTTGAAACCAACAAATAGTGTGTTTTTCCTTGCCTCCACTTGGTATTCGCTGAAATTCTTCTATTTTCCCCCGTGCATTTGCCATTGCCTTTTTCATAGAACGCTGATCTTAAGGGCTATTTATATTGATTTGCATATTCAAAGAGGCGTAATTCTGGGAGGAGTTTGGGGTGGGGCAGCAGACGCGTGCATGTGTGTTATTTTTCACACTGACTGGGATTTATGGAGTGGAAGAACATGGAAGTTGGCAAACACACAGATTTATGGTTCTGGATTTTTTTGTGCATACGAACATTTCCGCTTTTGTCCATATGACATTTTTAGTGTGAATTCTACGCATGGCGTTATGCATGAGGCCCCAGGACACCATTTTTTCACTGAAGAAATATAGCAACAATTAGATCTCTTATAACGTTACAAGATGCTGAAAAATTAGTTCATGCTTTTATTTAGATTACTAGATTACTGTAACTCACTCCTCTCAGGACTGCCCAAAAAAGACATCGATCAATTGCAACTAGTGCAGAATACAGCTGCCAGAATCCTAAGTAGGAAAAGAAAATCTGAGTACATCTCTCCAGTTTTTATGTCACTACTCTGATTACCTGTTCCATTTAGAATTGACTTTAAAATACTGGTTATGGTTTACAAAGCCTTAAATAATCTTGCTTCATCCTATATTTCAGAATGCCTTTCACCTTACACTCAAAATTGTAACCTTAGATCTTCAAATGAGTGTCTGCTTATAATTCCAAGAGCTAAACTTAAAAGAAGTGGTGAGGCAGCCTTCTGCTGTTATGCACCTAAAATCTGGAACAGCTTACCAATAGAAATTTGCCAGGCTAATACAGTGGAACATTTTTAAAAAACTGCTAAAAGCCCACTATTTTAATATGGCTTTCTTATAGCTTCATTTTAGTGTAACCCTGATATTCTGTATATGCATTTAATTATTATTTTTATCCTGGGTCCGCAATCTGTACTAACCCCTACTTTTTCTGTTGCTCTTTTTCCAGTTTTCTGTGGTGGCGATCTGTGCTACTAATACCTAATCAAGGCACCATGCAGTCCTTACACTGACAGATCGAAGGCCAGATGTCCACATGACCATCATCATCGAATTCTTCCACGTGAAGCCTGAAAACCATGAGGACCAATTTAGATCATTTATGTTAGGTAGAATGCCCATTAGCGACTGGGCAGTCTCATGGCCTTGGAACCCCTGCAGATTTTGTTTTTTTTCTCCAAGCCTCTGGAGTGCTTTGTTTGTTTTTCTGTCTTCCTGGCCATCAGACCTTGCTTTATTCTTTGTTACTTAGTATTGCCTAATTTTATTTTTATATTTTTCTCTTTTATTTCTTCATCTTGTAAAGCACTTTGAGCTACATCATTTGTATGAAAACATGCAATATAAATAAATGTTGCTGTTGTTGATTTTAGAATGTTTTGCTGTTAGATCAGATCTGTGTTTCTGAAAACTAGTGTGGCCAAGAAAAAGTTCAACTGAAATGCATTAAGAATAAGCAGAGATACTTGCAGAGATACAAGTCTGAGAATAGATTTGCTGAACATCTAGATGTAGATTTTCTCACAAAAATACTTTGTCAGACCCACAATGATCCTAGTATTATACACTAAATATTCTGTTTCCACTTTGACCAGTGATACAACCCTGCAGTGCAGATTAAAAATGCAATACAACAGGTGATTTGTACCTTGAGCAATTAAGCTATTCAATGACAAAAATGGGATTAAAAGGCATTTTACATTTTATATGCATTTTACTCCTTTAATGTAATTGAAAGGAGATATTTTTCTTTTGTAACCTTCTGTATGCAATTTTTTGTTTAACTGAAGATTCTGCTATTCAGTTGAAATATTGTCACAACTCTTCAACTGTTCTTCAAATAACAGTAGGATAAAATTTCAAAATCCAGGCATACTAACTTGACAGAGACTTATCAAGAATGAATTAAGAGTAATATTCTAAACAAAATTATTTGTATTAGTTAAAGTGTGTGCATACTACTGCAACCACAGCATTGAAACAGTTTTTTTCCCTAAAATAAAACATTAAGATTGTCATAATTACAGCATTTATAGCAACAAAAGCTGAAATTTCAGGTAAGGTACAGAGACTTAAGTTCCACTATATTGCATATTGATTCTAATAATTGTAAACATGTAGTTTTTTGAGTTAATAAGGGATATTTTAAATTTTACTTAAACTGTTCTTCACTAACCTCATTGGACTTTTACATATAAGTTCAAGGTCAGCCTCCAATTGTAAATAATGAGGGCTTCTAATTCAATTTAATGTTTAAAGCAATCATCTCTACGTGAGTAGTTTTTACTCATTAAATACCTCTTAAACTCCATGATGCTCTAATATATTGACCTAGCCATCTACTGAACACAAGCATGTAGCAAGTATGCACTGTGAGAAGAAATCTAAACAAAGCCAATTGAGCAGCTGATTGAAACAAAAGTCCAGTTAACCCATCAGTTGACTGTTATTAAGCAGCCAATTACCAATGTGAAATCAGTCTGTCAGTCCAGAAGTGAAAGCCCAACCTGAAATCTGAATATCATGTCAATGTACACTACTGCACCTCAATGTTGTGTTTCTTCTCTTACAGTTAACAGTAAATAAATGTTTTAAGGATGAAAAACCTTGATGCATCAATTAAATAGACTACTACTTTACTATAGCATATTTAGGTCAAGCAAAGAAAGTATATTCAGTTCTAGCACGTAAAACATTCTATGAAATTCATTAGTAACATAAAATAGCCCCCCCTTACATATACAGGTACATAGCACTGGTGTACATAAACCTTTTTGATATCAGAAACACAGCCAATCAGTTTAACATGTTGAGAGTATGTTCATGTGTTGTTTGTCCTGCAATATGTTCTGCTTAGACAGAAAGTACAGACATATTACTTGAAATGATCAGACCTACCACTCGCTTCTGCAATTTTTTTATGAATCATAGAAAGGAAATGAAAGAAATGGGAACCTGCAGGTGTTCTTTATAAATAAAATTAGTGGTATGTTTATCTATTTCCTCTGCACGTAAGGACCAGAAAGTGACTCTACTTAATCTAATTTAAGGCCTGTAATCTGTAATTGCTTCGTCCTGGGTATGATGTTAATCTGCATCCAGCCCTGCAAGCATGCCCAGGGAAAACTTGGGGGTTGTTGGCAGGATTGGCACTCCAGCCACCGTAAAATACCTCACACTGTTCCAGTGTGGTGCTGAGGTGTCACCCACTGCACTTGGGTCCCAATCTACATAGTTCATCGTGTGGTGGGTGCAGCAACATGCTATCAACCCTTTAAAGAAGGGTTGGTTGAATTCTTAACTTAAATCGGCAACAAAACTGCTGTGAGGGACAGCCAGGAACCTTGCCTGGCCAGGACGTCCTCAACCTTGAAGAGCAGAGGGACACAGAATGCACAGAGCATTGGCAGTCCTGGAGTGCTAGATTTTAACCCCCCTGGGTTGCAGCAGCACCCTGGATTCCCTCAGGACATCATGGGAACTGGGATTCTTCAGCACAGCCCTGTTAGGTCCCATTGGCAGTGCCAGGGTGCACAGAGAGAACTGTTGAGCCCTACTTTGTCACGCCTTACCCGGAAGTGCTCCTGGGCTTTATATAAAAAGAGCCGCCTGCCTCAACTCAGAGATCCAAAGTTGGGAGGATGTGGACAGAGCCTATGGAAAAGAGCAGAAAAGGTAGTAAAAGAGAGAGAGATAGAGAAAGAGAGGGGAGGAAGAAGAAGACAGTGTATTGCTGTGCTTCTGTACTGTGGCTGCGATGTGGAAAACACTTGCTAGTAAAGAGTTTCCCACAAAACAAAATAAAAACTTTTGTTTGTGGCAAGTTGTGTCCAGAGCCTGTGTGTGTGTTGAGTGTTTGGGGAACTGGAGCGCTTCCTGGTGGCCACACTGCTAAGATCTTATTTTAAGCCATATATAGCACATTAGGTCACTTAAACTGGCTTTAGCCTACATGATGTATATTTAGCGGAAGATGTCAAACTTGGCAACGGACTTACTAATGTTGTTGCCTGAGTGTGTCGGATTATACAAGCATGATTTACTTAAGGACAATACAGTTACTGCCAGGAGTGAAAATAAAGGATGTGTGATTGTCATTATGAATATTGATCAATACATTAAAGATAGAATGAAACAGCTAAATGTCCTTTCACACTATATGATTTTTTCTGTGATTTTCATTTGCAGACTTCATTTACATATTCGTAGGGTGTCAGGGACAGTTGTGTAGCTTAACATCCCCAGGAGCTCAGTCTGACCCATCTGTAACTTATCTTAGGTTGTAGTGGTGGGTTCTGGAAACAGGGGAAGCATATGTTTTTTGGACTTTGCACACAGAGCAAAGTCTTGCTTGTGTGATGTCTCATGTTCTGTGAACTGTAACAGAAAGCAAAAAAAGAAAAAAAAGACCACAGATTGTGTGTGAACTGTCCAAACGTGGAAAGCATTTGTACGGTACCAGCATGGTAGGGCTGCACATTATTGGGTAAGATTGCAATTCTTTGAAAATGTGCTAGAAAGATTCCCAGAAAATAATTATTTCATCAGTACTGTTTAAAGAAGTTACTTGGCCTCACCTATCAAGATTGCATTATTAATGAGAAGATTCTAGGATACATCATCTCATAGAAGCTGGAATAAGGTTGTGTTAGTTTGCAGAATGTGGCTCACTTGTCAAATACTTGAAGCAAGTGAAAAATAAGCAGATCACACAAGTCTTGACACCTGGCACTCAAAAAAGACTTACAGACCATTGGCATCATTTGGGAAGTGGCAAAGACTACAGTAGCTGACAGTAACCTTTGTACACAACTGTGTCCAAAAGTGTAGGTGGAAGTAAGCCTAAGGTGAAGCCTCAGTCCATATACTTGAAATATGAAAACAAAATGCTTGTTTACACATAATGTGTACATTCTTTTCATACTAATTATTTTACAATTTAAAAATTTCACCAATAAGTGAAACTTTGCAGCTTCCAGTCAAAGTAACTTCAAAAGTTCTATATATATATATATTTTGCTTTATTTTTTCCTTACTTTCAACAATTTTAAAATGTTTTCTATTTGTTATTTCATGTTTGTACAAATTGTTGTTCTCTATATTAATTCCTTACGACATCTTTTAGTTCCATCCACTCGGTTATTATTAATGTACAAAGTATTATTATGTTACCTGACATATCTATTGTGAAACATTGTGTTATTTTTCAGATGTTTGTGCTAAAGCAATGGTTTTGATTTACTTTGCTGAAGCTTCATAAGTATTAGTCTGTCATAGCACTTTTCCCTTTATATTCAGTTGTAAACATATTTATTTAATCAGTGCTTTTTCCTCCATAGATTTGCTTTTATTTAATTTTTCCATATCTCTGTCATAAATATTATAAGTAAAATGTACAATGAGAGTAAACTCTTGTATGTCCCTTATTAGAGTGAATAAAGTATTACACTGGATAAAACAAGACAAGTTGTATTATTGTTTTCTTTTTTTATCTTTTATCTTTTATCTTGCCGTGTGTGACTATTTTGAAGGAAACACTTACTGTACAGTCAAATGAATTTCTAATAAATACATTTACAAATAAAAAGGCTAGACAATAAGTGAAAAGCAACATCAAAGTGACTCCACAAAGAAAACAACATAAAAAGGCAACATTTTCTAAAGAAATACTCGATATACAAATGACATAATGTGTAATGCCTGCAATGCATACCTATGTAGTAAAAATAAATAAATAAATAAATATATAGAAAGACAGCTAGATCTGCAAGACAGAATACTGATTTATGTGAACTCCATCTAAAAGAACCAACTTTACTTACAGGAAAAGACTATTAAAAATATTCTCTCTGCAATTAAGTAAGCACCTATCTAATTCTAAATTATTCTATCAATGTCATCTGGGCAAACTTCAAAAAATATTTATTATTAGAAATTTTTAATGATTTAGTAAAAAATAAATAGAACTGTACACATGTAAATAATCTACAAATCATTTTAAGAATTCCACAGTAAGTATAATAGTAATGGTCCCAAGTATGGCAATATTCACTTTCAGTATCACAATATTACATAATAGGAATATAGCTGCTTTATTTTTATATTGTATTACTTTCCAAATATTGTTCTATAACAGAAAGTAATAAATGCACTATGCAGAAAGACATCAAAGGACTGATAGGGACTTTCTGGAAAATTACATTTCATAAACACTTTGCTTTTTACATAGCACATAACACAATCTCAGATACAGTAAAAATAACAAAACAAGAATTAAAAAATATTATATCAATGTAAAGAGAGTTGTTTCTATTGTTGTGGCATAAAATTTTAAATTAAGCTTTGAGCTCTTTCTGCAGGTTTAGAAGAGCTAACCATTACCCATATCTTATAAAAGTAATGCACCTAAAACAAGAAATGTTTATGAATAATGTTGGCAAAAATATGAAAAGTATTGTTCAATGTTTTATTTAATAGCATAGATAGTATTCAAATATAAAAATTTGTGCTCTAATCCATGCTACTTTTATGTGTTACAGGCAGTGGTAGAAAGTAATGAATAACATTTCCTCTTGTTATGGTACTTGAGCAGATTATGTAGCAAATGTAATTTTTCAAAGTATTTTAAATACAAGTGATTTAATCTTTAAAATGTATATTATTTGTACTTTGTTGCATTTTCAAGGTGTGTTGTTACAAACTATAATTAATTGATTTTGTTCAATATCCAGAGTTCACAGTGGTCATTTAAAATAAAACTGCATGCAACAATTTTGGTGATCATAAGTCATCATCTTGGAATATTTTAGCATTAATGCAATGGCTGTGTCATTTACTTTGGCTAAATAAGTGAATGTATCTCAGTATATTACAGTCAATATACTGAATATGTTCTGCAGAAGCTCCCATCTTGAATATAGTCTGTAGTGGGTTTATATTTCTGCTGCATGTGGAGATAACTGTGAAATGGAAGATGTAGCAGAAAGCTCTCAGCGTAGAGGTAGCAACAACACTATTTATAAAAAAGAGATAGCACTACATATCTCCAATCGCATTAAGAAGACCTGTTCAGTTCTAAGAGCATAAGACAAAACAGCTTAATTTGCTGTAAAACTATATCTCACTTTCCTGCATACAACTTTTTCTCAAATCCACAAAAATCCTAGAAGTAACTTAATTTCTAAACTAGTGGGTTGTTTAAAATAATACAGCATGAATTATAAAAAGCATAGGTGATTATATTGAAAAATATTTCAGCAAAATTCTGATAACCACTTATTGCTGTGACCAAAGCAGTGCTCAGCTGTCTAAACGGATAAGATATAACAAAAGATGGCATTCTTAGTTCCCCTTCAGTGCGTAATACATACAAGAGGAGCATTTAGCATATATACTGCTTCATAAATAAGTACTGTAATGTCAAGTGGATGGCACATGCCTTTCATGCTCGTGCAGCTCTTCAGAACTGGTCACACAAAGAAAGGCTGCCAGCAACAGTGTCCACTTAGCACTAAAAATGTGATGTTATGTCGATTAAACACATAACCAGCAGATGACACAGAACTGTATTTATCTAAGCAAATATTTCAGATAACTATTATATTGCCTGAAAACCTTTTTTTTTAACCCTTTCAGAACTTAAGAACTGTGTTTGAGTGCGGTACAATTCCGAGAATTTTACCATAGCTTGTTCGTGTGTGGTCTACTTTGCTATTTAGAGATATAGTATCACAATAACTACGGATTGATTTTTCAAAACCTGCTTCTATATGCTAGTGCCATTCAGACTGCCTGATGTCAAAATGGTCCAAAATACTTCTCATCATGCGAATGTTAGCACTGTTTCATTTCTGATGTGTGCTAAGACACTTTAATTACAAGCTTTAAGTTGAAGTGTTTACTGTCTCAATTTATACTTTATGGTTTCAACTACCTTCTACATTTCTATATAATATGTAGGGCTGATTTTGGTTACTTCTTTACCATGCATTCTCAAAGTCATTTTTTGCATGTTTTTGTATTTGAAATATATAGGTTACCTCAGTGAAATACACTGTTAGTGTACTAGGAAGAGGTGAGTATTTACAACAAGTTATAACAAGTTTTTTAATAACAACTTAAATAATATAGCAGCCTTATTATTGATATTGAATTTTAGTCATCATAGTACACATTTAGTAATAAAAATATGTTGACTTGTGTCACACATGTATGATTAGGAGGCAGTCAAAGAGCCTAAAGGTGAGTGAAACATCGCGAGATAAAGGGATATCACGTGGTACTTACCTGAACTCTTTTTTCCAACAGGACACAAGAAGAGAATTAATCGCGCAACTTCCGGGTTTTCAAAATGGCCACGATGACGTCACTTCCGGTCATTATTGATGACATCACTTCCGGCACCCACAAACCACATCACTTCCGGTTCCTGTTGCCACATCACCATTTTGCCAACCATTTCTTGTCACATGTTTTTCTGCTCTATAAAACCACCATTTTGTTTTCAGTTCATTGTTCATTGTACTTTCAAGACTTTGAATCGCTTCATTTTTTCAATATTGTCTGTAAGACAATATACGGGGACGGTCCCCAAATCTTTATTTTGTATTTGTGACTTTCTTATCGATCACACTTGTTTATATAAACTTAAATCTTATTCTGGAAAAGACAGGTATGAGGCACTTTGCAGTTGATAAAGGGCTCAGTTTGCTAGACATATAGTACACAATAATAAAAACCACCGTGAGTGCTGTACTGTTCATTTTGATTTTGGTTTGAAGGTCAAAATGTTTTCAGATGTTGAAATCTGGCAGAAAGCTTCAACTAAATAGATTACACTAGATCCTCCCTACATATTTATGTATATGTTTGGGATATTGGAATTTCCTTTTTAAAGTTTTAATGGAAAAATTGACAGTTTCAGTTTTGGATTTAAAATGTTTTTAAACTAACTCTACATGGGCAACATAGCAGCTTTTCAAATTCATATTTTATTTATTACTGTGTACTTCTAGTAATAAAAATAGGTGGCCTGCTTTCATAACTTTAAATCTCATTCCAGTGGAGTAGAACATACTTTACAATTGATGACAGGCCCATTTTGCTAGAAGTGTACAATAATTACAATTATTTGTTTAGTAGACACTTTTCTTCAAAGCATGTGACAAGTGAGGTCAAAATAAGCGAGTAAACACCAATGTGGGGGACTGTTTGGGAACAATTGTTACAGGACAAGATTACAAAATTGATCATCACAAGTGAACAGTTCAGAAGGAAGCAAGTTACAATTCCTAGATAAAAAACCTAACAGCTGTTAGACAGAAATTCATCAAACAAGACGTTTCAAACACTTCTTAAATACAGTGAAGGGGTCAGAATTCCAAATGGATGTGGGCACCTAATTCCACCAGCTAGGAGGTACATATGAAAAGATGAACTGGACTGAGTGGTCAAGCAAACACATAGGACCTCAGAAGTGTCTCCATATAGGTGCTGATTCATTGAATACTCTATATGCAAGCATAAAGGATTTGAACTTAATATGTGCCACAACAGGAAGCCAACACAGTGATCTGAAGAGTCGAACAGCATATTGATTGAACACCAAACATGCTGCTGCACTTTGAATCATTTGCAGTGACTTGGTGACACATAATGGTACTCCCATCAGCAAAGAGTTGTATGAATCCAGACATGACAGGACCAAAGTCTGGACCAGAAGTTGTGCTGCATACTTTGTTAGATAAGATTTGATCCTGCAGAAACTGTATAGAGTAAATCTGCAAGATCAAGCAACCCAAGTAACCTGGCCCCTGAAGGACTTGGCGTGTGTTAGTGATAATGAACCAAGATGAACAAAGATGGGGGGCAGAACAGATGAGTGAACTGGTATAAAGAGAAGATCAGTCTTTTCTAGGTTGAACTGGAGATGGTGTTCCTTCATCCAGGTTGCAATATCAGGGAGGCATGCTGAGATTCTAGCTAATGCCATGTTGACTCTTGGGAAAACGACAGGTATGGCTGTACTTACAGTTTGAAAGATGCAACTCCTCCTGGTTCAGCATGGTATTACAGCTATTAAATGATCCTTGAATCTGTTCCCTAATCACAAATGTGTGACAATATATATATAATGCAAAGTCGACTGACTCATTCACTCATTCTTTCACTTTTCAACAAAAACACTATTTCCTGTTTAGCTATAAAGCTGAAATTAATTTACATTCTCTGCACGTCTCTGACAGGGGGCTTTGTGTAAACAAAGGATGCAGGAGGATATTGCAAAAATGCATATGCAAAAACTAGACAAAATAACTTTAAATAGGAGTTGTTTTGCTTGTACAGTATTTAGCAAAAAAATCTGCCAAAGTGGTAAGCAAAATTTACTTGACAATATTTCTTCAAGTAAGCTAAATAATCATAAACAATTTTTTGGATAAATTAATAATTCTTACAATAAGGAAAACTAGATTTAACATCATGATTTAAATATTTTTCATTAAGATTTACTTTTGCAGTGAACCGATTGACAGCAGCACTAGCCAATAGAGTAGAAGAACGACTAAAGAAAATGCAATGTCTTGGACAGGAAACGAGAAATAATCACTTTTGACTGTTATTTCATAGGTATGAAATGGAAAAGAGAAAGTTCAGCAAAGCACAGTGGTTAGCAAGCATAATTAAGCTCCAGTGCTAGTGCCAGAAATTGTGACTCTGAGCACTAATGTTGCTTCTTCAGAAGCAAAAACACAGGGAGAGAGAAGTAGAGGTGGAGGTGACGTCCTTGGATCCTAGACAAGGAGGACAAACAGCATAAGTTTAAAATTAATGGATCGCCCACAAGCTTCTCCAATGTGCGTTCACATTTATAGACTTTGAAAGGGAACTCCTACCTTGCCCTCTGAAATCATTTACATTTGCATGTCCATCTGCTTACTTTGAATGGCATTCCTCTTCTCCACCACTCTCCAAAATTTTTTAATATACATTTGCATCTGGAGACTTTAAATGGGGACCCCCAAACATTTAAGAAACCTCCAAATCATTGTACCAGCAGTTATTTTCTGCCACTTCAAACAATAGAGAAAACAACCCCAAAGGCAGTAACATTCAGTTCACTGAATTAGCTGTCTTAAAGTGCAGTCTGTTAACGTCATTGTGCTTCTAATAATTAAAAGTAAAATGCAATATGTTAAAGCTTTATTGTCTGCCAATGCTTATGGTAAAAAAACACACACGCACACACACACACACACACACACATATATATATATATATATATATATATATATATATATATATATATATATAGTGACGTACTGTAATTAATGTTTTCTGTTTACTCTGTTTAGGGAAGGCTTCGTTTTTTTTATAACTACATAGAAAGACAGAAGGTGCATGCGTAGGGGGAGGGTGGAGACAGGGGAGGGGGTGTGGTGGGTGTGTGTGTGTGTAGGACCCTAAAAAAAGAAAGGAGAGGAAGTTTTTTTTATGGCTGTTCTGTCCAGTCTTGTTTAATAAACTCAGCATTTTTGGAGCACCACGTTTTCCAGCACTTGTTTTGTGTCTCACCCTCCCTAGTCGCTACAATATATAAATAAACTTATACATCTGATGAAAAAGAAAATAATTACCATATATACTTGCATTTAAGTTAATTCGGAACTTGATTTTACAGTATAATTTCTGGTATTTTATAATGTCAGTCGTATAAGTCAAATACAGAAAACTCACGCCATTGGTCCTAGAGATTATGATATGCTAACGCCCACCTAAGAGAGTAACCATGGAGCACACTGCCTTTTTTTTCTATGGATTGTGCCTACGTGACCACACGGTAATACTCGAACTATTCCGAAGCGCCGTTTGCACTGATTTGTGTTTTTTGTATCTCACACCCTCATACACCTTTATCGTAAGAGCATCCCTTATCTACGATGGAGCGTTCGATCAGAAGAAAATATGAAGCTGATTATAAATTAAATGTAGTTGAAGTAGCAAAAGAAACTGGTAACTGAATTGCTGGAACAAAATTCGATGTGTCTGAGAAACTGGTGTGAAATTGAAGGAGGCAAGAAGGTGTAAAAAAAAAATGTAAGTGTCGCATTTTTGAACCGGCGTATAAGTCGGGGTCTGATGTTATGATCGATTTTTCGGGTTTCAAGACCCAACTAATACGTGAGTATATATGGTAAATGAAAATAATAAATATTTTGTAATGATAATAATATATACTCAAATTTTACAATACTCCTGCTGATTACCTGTTTCAACTTAAAACAGTACACTTTCCAGTAAAATTATGTTTTGCAGTGAGCTTCAACAAAATACAAGTTCCCTCTAGTGGCCAACGGCCCCACTTTGTTTATTCCATTTTTTTACATGCTTACTTAAAATCTAAACCTGTACTTTTCTCGACGACCCCTTTTTCGGCATCTGTTGATCCTCCAAAAATAATCCTTCCAAAGTCATCCCCTTCCCCCTTTCCCCGGATTGTTCATTATTTTTTTCTTTTTTCTTTACTACTGACAGAACCCATTTTCCTTCAATGAAGATCTACTCTTTTCCAGTGTACACTTTATTCTTCTTTTTCCTCTTTTAAGAGTCTATATTTCCTGTGTTAAACTATTGTCCCAGCCTTAAAACCTTATCGCCATATAATAGAACACGGGTTCTTTTCCTGGTGTGCCACGCACCTTAATGTCCCGTCAACTATTCCCTTAATTTTTATTCCGATAAGGATATCTAATCTTTCTTTCTTTTCCAGTTTAACACTTATTTAAATGAGTAGATTTTTCCAGGTCCGTCAGTTAGTTTCTATTTAATTTTCAATATTACCCAAAAATACCCCTAAAAAACTCCCAAAATACCCAACGGTTCGGGTTCCCCCGGGGGTACTTACCCTAGTCTAGATATTTATGACTGGTGTAGTAAAAAGGAGACCTGTACTCTGGGACGTCCAAAGGAGACCGGAGACTCCTTTCACAGAAGTTGACCAGCGCAGGGCAGTCCTAAGGTTTGCCGGAACTGATTTTTCCTGCTGTCGGAGCTCAAAGACAGTCTGCCGTCTAGGTCAGATCACCGGACCGAATTCCGTTGAAGGAGTCAACCGATCATCTTTGGTCCCATCTGGGGTGCCAAAAAACTGTGGAAGAAAGAATTGTTGACCCGTAAAATGGAAGGAGTCAGAGTCTCACACCAGAAGAAATGTTCATAAGCTTTCTTTTATTCTTGCATACCTAGACTGGAGTGTCAGTAGCATGCGCGCTGACAGGAAAGAGTTCAGCTCTTTTATATCAGCTGATTGTGTGCAAACTTTACAAGTTCATATAAAGGCAGATTAATGCATGAGCCTTTTAGGGCTTAAAATAGACGGCGGTTACAGATGAGTTCATAGCTTAGCTTATTCGTAAAACAGGAAGAACAGTTTATAAAAATACAGTTCTTGCAAAGGCAGCTTTCTGGTGAGGTCAGATTCTTTTGAACTGCTCACACAGGTCAGCATCAGTAATATATGTTAAAGGTCACATATACAGTTTCTGAAAACTGTCAAGTACACATTTTCTTATAATATAAAAAGGACGGTTATCTGTAAACTGAAAATTTCCATTCCACACTAGAAAATGCAGAAATTCATCAAATGAAAGAAATGTTTTACTCATGTGCAATTGTATTTAGCGTGTTTAAGAGTAAGCAGTTTCAGTGACCTAATAATATTATTATTTCATATAATTTAACAGATGCCTTTATCTAAGGTGATATGCAACATTTAAGATACAATTGGATACATTTGATTCAGTTTTCCAATTGGAGCATGTGCAGATGAAGTGATATTCTTATGGTCACAGTATCAGGATGTAGCAGTGCTACTATAAGTTAAAACTGCATCTCCCAGCAGTCCCTGCAGAGGCTCTGATTGGTCTTCTGTCTGGGATGCAGGGGCTTTTGGGGTCAAAGGTGGTCAGAGTGGCTTTTAAAAGAAGGGCAGGTGTCCAAAGAGAAAAAAGTGGTTTTTTTTGTATTCTGTGTTCCGTATACCTGTCTAGCTGCCTTCCATTGGTTAACCAAACTTAGTCATTGTGTCATGAATTGTTTCGTTGTTGGGGGCTGGATTGTCTACTGTCTACCTGTGTGCTGAGGACTGATAGTGGGGTCATAGCCTTCCGGCAAGAAAAGGAGCACTCCTGAACCGTCCACCTATCTTCACCTTTTTGAGGGATTACCGGTAGGACTGTTTGTTCATTCCCTTTCAACGTACAGGTCTCTGGACTTAATATCGTCATCATTTCATTACATCCGGTGCTGTTTTCCATGGACTTTGCTGTGGGAGGTTGTTTGTGTTTGTGTGTTTAATGTAATATCGCCATAGGGGTACAGGGGTGGTATTGTTTTCATTTATTTATTTTAATTTCATTATATTCTTTAATTGTTGCTTGATTCCAGTGTGCACTATTTTGTCTCTGTTTGTGAATGTTTACGGGTCTTGCCAAGGCTGGGAGCGTCACTCGGATCTTCTCCATAAAAAAAAATAAATCACTATCTTCTTGATGGTGTGAATCTTAGTTGCACCGGACCGGTACAGATTTTGGCGAGATGGGTAGGAGCCAAGTTTTTTACACGTTCCCTTCTAGTCTGATATCACTTGCACCCACACAGAAGTCATGTCTGTTGAAAGCGCAGTGCAGGGTAAGGAGCTTGAGCTAAGTGTGCTGCTGAGTGATATGCGTCCGACTCCTAGGCCACGTCACGTAAGTGTCAGAGCCCCTCTCGAGGAGGAGTTGAACCTGCTAGATACCCTGTGTGCCTCCAGTCCGGAGCAACCCGATACCTGCAAGTGACGGGTTCTGCAAGACCTGATGCTGCGTCTAGAGCAGTTAGACATGCAGGTTGACAACATCGGCCACAGTTTTATCAATTGGGATGAGACCAGCCACGACCTCATCGATGCCACAGCCGCCCGAGTTTCCGGCGAAGCGGTTGTGAGGGTGCAACGTCTTGAACAGTCCTTCGTGTAGTGTGTGCAGCGCCTGGAAGCAAATATGAGAGAGGAGTTCAGGGGGCAGGTGCAGGAGAGCTGGCGTGCCGTCTCGCTGCCACTGAGGCAGTCAACTCATGTAGCGGGAGTGGGGAACGACTGGGGACAGTTGTCCTTGTCCATTGCGGTGCCGAGGATGGAGTTTCCTAAGCTGGCCCCTCAGTGTGCACCCACGAGCATTGTCGATTTTGTAGAGGAGGTCGACTTGTTCATGGAGCTGCATCCTCCGAGTGGAGCCGAGCTGCGGGGATTCCTGAACACGGCAATTATGGTCCGGCGCACTCTTGGTGGTTTGCTGAGTGGCACAAGTGTAAAAACTGGGCGGAGTTCACGCTGCCTTTCTAAACATGTTCCTCTCAGATGAATACCAGGTGCTGTTGGAAGAAAAGCTCCGGACCTTTGTGCAAAAGCCATTGCAGAATCTCAGGGACTTTGTCTTTGAATTCCGTGCATTGTGCCTGAAGTGGCGATCTGACATGCGTGAGGAAGAGATATTGTGATGAGTCCTTGATGCATGTGACCCTCAGGTGGTAACTACTCTGAGGGGGGTCATGAAATCAATGGATGAATTGGTGAAGTTGGGGTCCTGAGTGGAAAAGGACTGGGCAGATATCGGGATTAGTGGGTCTCAAAAGGGGCCCACGTCTCCAGAAGTCCCCTGTCCCAAACCACGAGGAAAAGCCCCAGTGGATCCCTGTGCCGATCTCACCTTGGTGCAAGCCACCTGGTGCCATACAAGTGCAAGGAGTCACTGGAGAGGCAGTCGTAGATACAGGGAGCACTTATACCCTTATGAAATACAGCTTGTGGGAAAAGCTTAAAGTACCTCATGAGCAGTTAAGGGAAAGTGCAAAAGTAGAATTCTTTCTCACGGATGGAAGGGCGCATGGGGCAAAGGGCAGGGTTCCTATGAGGCTCTGCTTACATGAGACACACAGGGAGACAGAAGTTTACATCCTGGAAGATGACCACCTGTCAATGCTCTTATTATTAGGAATGTACTCACTCATGTCGGTAGGTCTTACCATCCACCTGTCGTGGCTGGAGTACGAGTTCCCGGGGGGTGAGGTCCATCGGTTTGGGATAAAGGCTCAAAGCAATCTGGTTTGGCCTAACTTGCATTATTAACTCGTACAGTTGGTGGACGAGCCCAGTCCAGTAGAGAAGGCAATTCTTGAACAGCCTGAGCTCGTTCAGCCTCTGCTTAGGAGGTGGCACTCTGTGTGGATGAACAAACTGGGTCGGACTGAGGTGGTGTGTCACCACATCCACACAGTTGACCCAGTCCTGGTTCGGCACAGAGCCTACAGAGTGTCACCTCTGAAAAGAGGAATAAGCAAGGAGTGGGTCGACCAGATGTTGGCGGATGGGGTCATTGAGCCTTCCACCTCACCATGGGCTAGCCCTGTGGTGCTCGTTCAAAATGTTGACGGGACCTACTGATTCTGTGTGGACTATCAGGCGCTGAACAAGAAGACCTTGAATGATGCTTACCCCATGCCACTTGTTCATGACATATTGGAGTCTTTGCATGGGGCAGCGGTGTTCAGCTTCCTAGATTTGAAGTCCGGGTATTGGCAGGTGAGGATGGGGAAGAGCAGCATAGAGAAGACCGCCATCATCACCTTGGAGGGGTTGTTCCAGTTTCGGGTGATGCCCTTTGGCCTTAAAAATGCAGGGGCATCATTCCAACAGCTAATGGAGCAGGTCCTCCGGGGGCTCATTGGGAAGACCTGCTTTGTTTACATAGATGACATCATTGTATTCTCCCCATCTGTCCAACTACATCTAAAGGACCTTGACCACATCTTCCAGTGACTGCGTAAGGCTCATCTTATACTCAACACAAATGAAGTATAGAGTTTTACAAGACCATCTGACCTTCCTCAGGCCATGTGGTGTCGGCAGACGGGGTCTGGGTGGACCCAAAGAAAATTAAGTCCATCTTGGACTACTCAGCGCCCCAGGAGGTAAAAAGTCTCCAGCGTTTCCTGGGGATGGCTGGGTGGTTCCACAAATTTGTCCACAGGTTTGCTGACATCACTACCCCATTGTTTCATCTGCTGAGGAAGGGATCCCCTTGGGAGTGGTCGCCAGTGTGCCAGGACTCCTTCAAAAGACTCAAACTGGCACTGACATCACCACCAGTCCTGTCTCAGCCTGATCCATCATTAACCTTTCAGGTCCACACTGATGTGAGTGGCGCCGTTCTCTCTCAAATGAGTCAAGGAGAGGATAGGGTGGTGGCCTATGCCTCACGGTCACTAAAGGGCGCCGAGTATAATTATTCCACCACCAAGAAGGAATGCCTCGCTGTTGTGTGGGCCATGGAGAAGTGGCATTACTTCCTGGAGGGGATTTCATTTGAAATCTACACTGAACACCAGGCTTTGACCTGGGCATTCAATTGCCCGAAGACCATGTCTAGGCTAACCAGGTGGGTATTGCACCTTTAACAGTTCACGTTCAAGGTTTGCTATCGGAAGGGCTGTGCTAATGTGCCCGATGCATTGTCACGGGTTCACGAGCCCGCACCGGTGGTATGAGCGGTATCGGTCTCTAACCCTGAACATGCAGGAAATTGTTCAGTCTCAAGCAGCTAGTCCTGTATGTCAGGGGTTGAGAGAGGGCCCAGGGTGGAGGCCTGACCACATACATTATAGGGAACTTCAATGGGCACTCTATTGCTGTGTTCCAACAAAAGATCGGGATTACCATTATCAGTTGGTAGAGCCCGAGACATATGTGCACAAGTTCCTAAAATATTACCATGATAGCCCAATCGGTGGTCACCTTGGACATACAAAGACTCTATTTCAAATCCGGGAAGTGGCAAGGTGGCTGACGATGCACAAAGACGTCTCGTCCCATGTCCAAACTTGTACCACCTTTCAGCGATACAAAACCCCACCTGGTCTCCCCTCGGGACAGCTTCAGCCAGTAACCATCACTACCACGGGGGAGAGCCTAGGCGTGGACCTAATGGGACCATTTCCTGCCAGTAGGGTCCGGAAGACCTACCTGATGGTGGTTGTGGTCTAGTTTACCAGATGGGTGGAGCTATTCCTTATGGAAGATATGCTCCACCCTGAAGGACAAGATATTTACCCGATGGGGGGGGGGGGGTTCCAAAGAACATGATCACAGACTGGGGCCCGCAGTTTACCGGCTCAGTGGCCGAACAATTTGAGACAATGGGAGGTGGTTCATCTGAAGACAACAGCATACCATCCCCAATCTAATCATACTGAGCAGGTGAACCGGACCCTGAAGATAATGATTTCATCCTTCGTCAGAGACCACCATCAGGTTTGGACAAAGTGGCTGCCTGAGCTCCGGTTTGCATTGAACACTGCGGTGTACGAGGTTACAGGTGAGATCCCTGCATTGTTAGCTTTAGGCAGACAACTAAATTGTCCTCTGGAAAGAATAATTGATCATAATCCACCCAAACCAGACACATCGATTCATGATCACTTACAAGCCTTACAGCAAATTACACAACGGGTGAAGGAGAGGATGGTGAGGTCCCAATCCAGACAGTCTTGATCGTACAACCAGAGACATAAGCTTGTAAAATTCTCAGTTGGGGAGAAAGTCTGGATCAGGACTCATCAGTGCTTGGGGGGTGGGGATTGTAGCAGTGCTACTATATTTTAAAACTGCATCTCCCAGCAGTACCTGCAGAGGCTCTGATTGGTCTTCTGTCTGGGGTGCAGGGCTGTTGGGGTCAAAGGTGGTCAGAGTGGCTCTTAAAAGGAGGGCAGGTGTCCAAAGAGAAAAAGGTGTTTTTTTTTTGTATTCTGTGTTCCGTGTACCAGTCTGGCTGCCTTCCGTTGGTTAACCGTACTTAGTCATTGTGTCCTAGATTGTTTCATTGTTGGGGTCTGGATTGTCTACTGTCTACCTGTGTGCTGAGGACTGATAGCTGGGTCATGGCCTTCCAGCAAGAAAAGGAGCACTCCTGAACCATCCACCCGTCTTCACCTTTTTCAGGGACTACCGGTAGGACTGTTTTTTCATTCCCTTTCAACATACAGATCTCTGGACTTACTATCGTCATCATTTCATTGCATCCGGCGCTGTTTCCCATGGCTTCGCTGTGGGGGGTTGTCTGTGTTTGTGTGTTTAATGTAATATCGCCGTAGGGGTACAGGGGTGATATTGTTTTCATTTATTTCATTTAATTTCATTATATTCTTTAATTATTGTTTGATTCCAGTGTGCATTATTTTGTCTCTGTTTGTGAGTGTGTACAGGTCGGGCCAAGGCTGGGAGCATCCCTGGGATCTCCTCCATAAAGATAAATAAATCACTGTCTTCTTGACGGTGTGAATCTTAGGGCACCAAACCGCTACAAGAATTTGAACACACAGCCTCCGAGTTTGAAGTCCAAAGCCTTAAGCACTACACCACACTGCATGGCAATATTACTCTTCTTTAAAAACCCTACAAATATTGTAAACAGAAAAATATTTATTTACATAGTACTTCTGATACACCCAATTAAGTGATGGCACTATAACAGAGGCCTATTGTCTTCAGAAATTTCATGGGTGAAGCTTGGTAACACTGCTAGTATATATATATGAATGTATATCATCAATATGGTTTTTAATAAATACAATCTAATTTATTGCAATTTATATTCTGTTTATGCTCTTCAATGCACAGCATGGCTATTTTAGAATATTTACTAATTTAGGTTAATTTTATTTCTAAAGTAACTAGATTGTATTTCTACTTCAGTAATTTTTTTCAAACCTACCTTTTTACTTTTAAAATGGTACTGTAAAGAGGCTCAGTAACTCTCCACTGGCATCTGGTCTAGGATGCTGGATTCAAGAGATTTCAGTGCTGTCTATATTACATAATATGTATTAAACATTTTTTAAATGATTTTTAATGGCAGCAACTGCACATCCTATACTGTATGTCATTTTTCAGACTTTCATATACTTGTAAAATACTTTTTTATTTGATGTACAGAATGATTTTAACACAAGAATGTTTTTTACAAACAACCATTTCAGTAAGCATATAATCCATTAAACCTAAATTCAGGAGGAGAACAAAACAATTTATACATATTTACAAGTGGAACAAAGCTTTTAAATTAAGATGTCTCTGTGTTTATTTATTTTTTGCAAAAACGTTTGTTCAACGGAAGAGGATTAAACAGGCAACTTTATAAGTTATAATTTATTGTCAAATTTTATACAGACTAAAAAACACGCTTACTTACAATAGTGACAGTCTAGTGATATCCTTGATCACAGCATTGAAATTTTTTTATTGTTAGTTTGTTTTACTTCTTTCCATGTAATAAATGTTTGATTAGTTGATACAGTAATTAAGGCAGCATACAAGAATATGTTCAAGTGTGTAGGTAGAATATTTATGAGGACAGTTTACTCACCTAGAATTCAATTTAATGAGGCATTAAATAACACTGATCAATTTCCTTCTATACACTCTCCACCTCCAATGATTAAACAATGCATAAACTCTAAAAATGTTCCATTCACCTAGTAATATAAACAGAGTGAGAAAAGAGAAGAAAATTATAGTGAGCAAAAATTAAACATATACTGGTAGGAGCTATAAATAAATTCAAAAAAAGAAAAACCTGTATTAACTAAATTAAGGCGTGAAGCTATTAATGTGGGAAGAAAAACTTCACAAAATAAGTTACAAGTAAAAATATTGCTATTTTGCCTAAACTGATGCTAAATAAAAAGGTGTATTGGCCTCAATGAATACAGTTTACAAGTGAGCTTAACACTTATTCAAGTACATTTCTGGAAGTTAAAACAAACATACTATACATTGAGTGAACTAGTCAGTGGTTATACTGTACAGTAAATATTTTTTTCTTTGAAAAAATAATACAGGATTTGCATGAAAGTTTTAACCCTAAAATAATACTTGTGCACAATGCTGTGTTAAAGTTTAATTGAACATCAATTCAAATTAGGGAGGTGTAAGCTGAACATAAACAATTATGTATAGCTACTGAACTAAACTTTAAACTAAGAGTGAATACAGTGTAGTTCCCAGCAGGAACCACTCAACTCTAAATTAAGAAAAATGGCCAACAGACTTTTCCAAAACACTGAAAATAAATCTGTTGTAGAGCAAATAACTTACTGTACCTCAGACAAGTATATACTACCAGTCAAAAGTTTTAGAACACACCCACGTTTTTTGTGTTTATACTGAAATTTAAGCAGTTTATGATTAGTAAAAAATCTGGAAAATATACTGCACACATTTAGAGACTACTATAAATCCTTATATTCTACTCAGTTTAAGTAGGGTTACCAGATACCTGCGAACCCAAAGGAGGACATTTCCATAATAAAGGAGGACAAAGGAGAACGCGTCCCATTCTATTCACGAAACACAGTGTGAACTGTGTGTTACAATGAAAACTTTAAAAACAACTAATTTGACAGGTCACAAAATGAGTCATCAAAATTAAAAATTATATCATAACTATGCAGTTTCATATTTTTCAGAAGAGATGACTTTTGGCAGCATTTCATTGTTCCAGCAACATAGGTATGGAACTCCAGACAAGAAACATTCTTAAAATTGTACTCTGTAAGAACAATTCCTCTGACAGAGTCAACAGACATACTATTTCTTTCTTTTGTCCACTGTCCGTTGATCAAGGAAAATGCTCTTTCAACTGTGGCATTGTGCCCAGGAATACAAAAGAAAAATTTGCAGATTTTAAGCAGCTCTGAGTAACTGGCTTCATTTGCACAACTTTGAAAGTATGAATACCACTGTTCATGAAGGAGACTGTCAAAAATCTTGTCCATCTTTCTGTCATGTGAATGATTTCAAGTTTAAGTACTGGTCAAGCAACTGAACATCGTCTACAACAATACCCTTTTCGCTAATACACTGTACGCATGACAACAGATCATGGAAAGTACTGTCTTTCACTTTGTTTAAAAAAATCCAACAAAAGCATTGAAATTCATCGAAGGGTGTCATCCACTTTTCCAAATAATCAATAGACCCTTGGTCTTGCATTCTTTACTTCGGCCATCTTCATGCAGTTTTTCCAGAAGTTCTCTCAAGTTTCACTCTGTCTGCTAAGCAGAGTTTGCTTTGTCGACTGTAGGATGCTACAAACCTTGAACGCTGATGTTTCTTCCCTTTCAATAGCTGCAATTTTCACCTGACATCAGCGAATGCAAAAACCACAAATATACTGTACTTCTGAAAAACTGTTCTCAAAAAAATTCTTAATCAGTACCGGTGGCTGATTTATGCTCTGAACATATGCTTTCAGCACGGGGAATATCTGCAATAGCCTCTCCTTTGCTGGAAGTAGGCTGAGTAGCGCGTAGCCACATTTGTTTTCGATAAAACATAGATGATTTATTTAAATCATAGAGATGATAGCATATGATTTCAGCCAATAACACGGTGAAGTCAGTGATTGATAAAAGCCAGACATTTTCACCTTTTTAGGCAATGCCTGCCGGATGGAGGACACAAAAACGAAAAGGAGGACATGTCCTCCTTTTGCCAGATGTCTGGTAACCCTAGTTTAAGAAAACAAGACAGAATATAATGTGTTTTTGATGCATTACAGATACCACTGATAGATGCTCTCAGTACAGAGGAATTGGATAACCCTCTGACACTCTCAGAATTAATAGATGCTATAAACTCACTTCAGAGTGGGAAAGCAGCAGGTTCTGATGGCTACCCTACCGAATTTTATAAAAGATTTTCAATTAAGTTAGCTCCTCTTTTAGTAGAACCCAGAAACAATAAAATTCTACCTTAAACTTTTCACCAAGCATTAATTGCTGTCTTTCCTAAGACAAATAAGGACTTATTACAATGTGCATCATACAGATCAATGTCACTTCTGAATAATGATGTTAAGATACCCTCCAAAGTTCTAGCTAGAAGGATTGAGAAAGTGCTTCGTTCAGTAATATAATACCAAACCGGATTTATTAAAGGAAGTCACTGAGCTTCCAATCTTCAACACCTATTTAATGTAATATATTCACCAATAAAGTTTAACACCCTGGAGATCTTATTGTCTTTGGTTGCAGAAAAAGCATTTGATATGGTTGAATGGGACTACCTGTTCAAAGCATTGCACAAATTTAGTCTTGGCCTGAACATATGTGCATGAATCAAAGTACTATATACCAGTCCAGAAGCTTCACATTGTATTAACAACATTATTTCAGACTACTTCAAACTAGAACGTGGCACTAGACAAGGATGCCCCCTGTCACCACTTCTATTTGCAATTGCCACTGAGACAGTGGCTGTTCACTTTTGAAATGCATATGAGATAAAGGGGATTATCAGAGAAGGACTTGAACAGAAAATATCACTATATCCAGATGATATGGTACTGTATACATCAGACTCACAAAATTCTATGCCTGAGGTACTAACAGCACTAGAAGAATTTCAAAAGATATCTGGACTCACAATTCATTTGAATAAAAGTGTGCTTTTTCCAGTGAAATCTCTAGCACACAACATTAGATTGGACATCTTTCATGTTATCATAGCAAATCAGTTTAAATACTAGGGGTAAACCTAACAAGAAAACATAAAACTCATTTTTAACAAAATTTTACTCTGGCTGTTGACCTTTTTTCTGATTTATCTGATGTTCTGGCTTCTGTTCTAGAATTACAATTCTAAATGTATGTTTTGGGACTTCTTTACCCTAGGATTAATGTTTGGGCAACTCCTTTTTTGCTTCTTTTTGCTTTTTTGTGCTTATTTTCTATTTATGAGTAAGCAGGAGCTTTGTGGCCATATTTTGGAGGCCTCATCCCCATTTTGTCATGTTTCAGACTCAATTACACAACAATAATCTTGTAAGTACTTATTTTTTAGTTTCTGGATTTGTTGCTTCAGTCCTTGGTTTTTGGTTCTTGGATTTTATATTGGCATTTGTTTGTGTTGTGTTCCCATTTTATGAAAATCGTTTTTACCTGATTTACAGTCATTTTTACCATTAGTGTTCTTTTTTTGCTTATTACAGATAAAATTTTTTATTTAACAAGGCTGTGTGTTGGACCTGTCTCTCAAGTCAGACGTTTAACGATTTCTCTCAATTGAGAAGCATTTTGGTATATTTTGTGACATTTAAGATAATTTTGAACATATAAAGTCAGCTCCCCATTTTGGGTCTGTGTAGGCCAAGCCTGCCTGTAGAATCTGGTGGCTTCCTGGCGTGAGGCTTATCTTTAGACATCCTAGTTTTGCTTAGAATTTTTGAGGGCAAGGGTATAAAACCATTTTTAAAGCTTGTGTTCCCTGAAACACAGTGGCCTTAATTATTGTGAAATGAAAGAAGTGTGAAACTGTCTGTTTCTCCAAAATGAATAACTGGAGAAGAAAGACCTTGGTCAGGGATGTGACTGAGAACACAATGGTCACTCTGGTATCTTCAGAAGAGATGGAAGAACCTGTCAGAAGGGTGACCATCTCAGCAGCACTCCACCAATCAGGTATTTATAATAGAGTGGCTAGATGGAAGCCACCCTTGAGTAAAAGGCAAATGACAGCTGGCGTTTGCTAAATGGCATTTAAAAGACTCTGAGGGCAATATGAAACAGATTCTTTGGTGTTATGAGGCAAAAACTGAACCTTTTGGACAGAACTTCAATCACTATTTTTTCTGGCAAAAGCCAGGCACTGTCCATCACCTGTCTAATACTATCACTACAGCATGGTGGTGGCAGCATCATGCATCATCCCTATGGGGGTGCTTCTCTGTGGCTGGGACAGGGAGACTGAAGAGAATTTAGAGAAGGATGAATATAGCCAAAAACAGCAAAGTCTTTGAAGAAAACCTGCTCCTATATGCACACAACCTTTCAGCATGACAATGACCTGAAGCATATAGCCAAGATAATGCTGGAATGACAAGTATCTAACTGTTCTTGAGCAGCTGAGCCAAAGCCCAGACTTAATCTATATATACGCACAAAGTACAGATGATGCAGTTTAGAGACACTTTCTATTCAGTCTAATGGAGCTTGAAAAGATCTGCCAGGAATAATGTGATACACTGCCCAAATCTAGGTGGGCAAAGCTTGTAGATACTTATCCAAGAAGACTCAAAGCTGTAATTGCTGCTAAAAGGGCATCCACCAGTGGCGGACCATCAGGGCCTGCAAGGCCTTCTCTGCTGGCCTAAAAAATATCTGAATCACAAACTGATGCTAATTATATTTTGTCCATGAATACTTATTAAATAATTCCAAATAGTCTGTCCGCTTCCTTTCATAGCTTTTCTGATGGTTGTGCTGCTTCCAGACATGTATTTTCGTATTAAAGCATTTAACCAATCACATTTCAGCCATCATTTGTTGCCAGGCAGGGTCAAAGTCAATGAAGTCTGCCCGGAGGCCTTCACAATCCGTTCTGCAGGCCCTCTAACACAAAACAAATGTCGATTAAACTGTTGCTTCAACCAATCAGATTTTGAGTTGGTGTTACTAGGGCCCTCTAGCAGGCGTATGGCAACGTCACCGTATTCAGACCCGTTAATTGGATAGGATGGTGTAAGTATGCCATGGATGATTATGGCAATGTCACCGTATTCAGACCTGTTGATTGGATAGGATGGTGTAAGTATGCCATGGATGACTTTGCAGGAAAATCTCCCACTGATCTCCTTGACTTCCTTCATCAGAAAAATGGGGCATGGAGCATGGGGCAGCTGTACACATTGGTATGTTTGGCGGTGACTATTCCCGTGTCCACTGCTTCTGTCGAGCGGACATTTTCAGCCCTAAAGCGAATTAAAACTTATGCCAGAAATACGACAGGGCAGGTTTGACTTTCAGCATTAGCTTCGATGGCGATAGAAAGGGACTTCATGATGGAACTGAAGCGCACGGATAATCTGCTAGTAATTGAACTGTTTTTGAGGAAAGAGAGGAGGATGGATTTTGTTTACAAATAATCAGAATTTTTGGTGAGTAAAATGTTGCGATTTTCCTAAATAATATTGCAAGTTTATGAGTTATTATTGATGTTTATGTGTGTCGCAGCTGTAGCTGCAGTAGAAAGGAACTTGTTCACCCCTGGTTTGTCTATTCAATAAAGGCATTTATTGTGGCTACAGGAGTTATCTATCTTCGATGCAACGGTTCTTTATACTGTATTTCTGCATATTAAGATGGTTTTTATAACCATAAATTAGTTTTTGAGGGGCGGGTTGATTCAGACGGAGCACTACTGAAGGCCTAGGTGTGAAATGCATGGTCCGCCACTGGCATCCACAAAGAACTGAATTAAGGATCTAAATACTGATATGAAGGAAATATTTCAATTTTTTATTTTTAATCAATTTGCAAAATTTTTGATAAAATGTTTTCATTTTATTATTATGGGATACTGAGTATATACTGATGGGGAAAAATGGCAAATTTCCTCACTTAAAATTAAATCTATAATGCTATAAAGTGTGTAGAAAGTGAAGGGGTCTGAATACTTTCTGAATTGACTGTATTATAGCACTGAAATGGATATGTCAATTTTGAAAATTATTAAAGCAGGAACCTCAAGCTGTTGGTCAGACATTCTGCTAGAGATAGGACAACATCTTTAGAGTGTGCAGGGACTAGGCAGGGCTGGCTCTACCATATAGTTGAAGTAGATGGTTGTCTAGGGTGGCAAAGTTTTTTGGGGATGGCATTTTGTCAACTATAAAAGACATAACCATTGGTACTGGGGTGGCTTCAGGTGGTATTTGGCACTGACTTTCCCATGCTGGGAAAGCCCCCACCAATTTCTTACATGCATTACTGTATGATTAGCATGGTTCTCCAAGGGGAACCAGCATTTCAATCTGACATTTATGAATTACTTGCACAAAACACCAAACAGGAAATTGCTCCTTGATATGCAATATTCCTGTTTTGGGCACAACTTTTTCACTTTTGGCTGGGATAGAAAAAAAGCTAGCCAACCCTGGGTCTAGGCAAAAGTGTTTATTTTTTAAGAATCCCCACTTATAAAGATCGAAGGAAACAAGATTGCAGACAAGCTAGTAAAACTATTGCTTCAAATTAAGAGTATAATTTTAGTGATAACATTGAATATATGTAAAACAAAAGCCATAATTAAAAAATTGAAATACATTTCTTCAGCAACAAAGCTGTGATTTGGAAAAGAAAAGAAGATATTTTGTATAAAATTTAGAAGGTGGTGGGAGCCAAGATGGTGTGTGGAACTAACGTCTTGGACAAACTGGCTTAAATAATTCTTTAATACACATAATATGGGTACTTTTAGGGAATGTACTTATCCAGAAACAGTGCAACATATATTTTTGAATGTACTGCTTATGACAATCAAAGGAGATATGTTAGTGATAAATTGAGATCTTTGGGACCAGATCAAATGACCATGAAGAGTGAATGTAGTCAATGTCATGTATTAACAGTAAGTGCTTATTTTGAAAGGCATCAGACTTTCAAAGTTTTTCTTTTCTTTATCTTTCAAGTTAGGGTACATTTCTTCAGTTTCTGCTTCACACTACAGTTTAGTAGGTGGCTGTAATACACCTTATGTTGGTTTACCAGCCAAAATTAAAAATCTGAAGTAGTGCTCAACATTTTAAAAAAACAGCACCCAAGAAGGCAATCTGGTGCTCTCCTGCACTGCAGCAATTTTACCACAACAAAAGTCATAGCAACGGCAATTAATTGTGGTCACTCAAGGTTCCTCAACTTTATGTAACAGAAGGCACGAATCAACTAGCACCTCTGCCTGGATGAAACAGGAACCTTTACCCATCCAGGGGGTCAGTGCAATGGAAGGACTGGAGAAGACAACAACTTTGGAGTACTATTTCCCCTGTCACCTTACATTGCAGCAATCCTGGGCTTGGATACGCTGTTGGATACCCAGAGGGCATGCTGGGGATTGGAGTCCCTATTTTAGGAGACCTCAGGCTGATCTGGAAGTGCTTCTGCTGGACTATGTCCTAGTGCCAGAAGTATTCAAAAGGATAAAAGGAGCCACTCTGCATCACCCAGGCAAACTGACCTCAAAAGAGGAGGACAGACAAAGCTTGCTGTGAAGGAGTGAAGTAGAAAACAGAGACAGAGAGAAGAGAGAAGAGTTGTTGGTACTTTACTATAACAAATATAAAAGAAGCCTTGTTGAGGTATTTGAGTTTAATAAATCTTTTATTTGATCCCTGGAATTGTGTCGCTGTGGTTGTGTTTTGGGTTTGGGGTGCTGTAATGTCCTCTGTGTTTTTTTTCTTACAACAGGAGCAAGTACATGAATTAATGACAGTGATCATAATGGGTTATTGGTGTATAATCTGAATTCAACCCAACATGATGTCTGGCAGGAACCAGAATTGAAAGGAGATGCCAGGTTACAGCAAGACGCAAACAAACCTACACTCTCTCATTCCAGCAGGTATTTATAGTTGCCACTTACCATATTTGGGATGTGCAAAGGTAAACCAACAGGTACATGCAAATGCCATACAGACAAAGAGCACTGAACCCAGATCCCTGGAGCTCTGTGACATCAGTACAGATAATTACCATGCCATTTGCTCCTGTTTCAGTATTACTGGAATTTTTGAATACTTCATACCAGTTACTATTGTGATGAAAAATGAATTTCTTTCTTTAGAAATCCTTAAAGAATATGATTAGTGAAATTTGTCTAAAATAATATACATGAAAAATATATATTTTTCTGTCTACAATATTTAATTTCATTGCAAGCAAAGAAATCCATTGACTTTCTTTTGATTGCATGAATCGGAAAAAAAGAAAAGATGGTTTCCTGAAATAACATCTGCTTTATGTAGTTAGCAATATCCTGCCAATTCCTATTAGGCAAGCTTACAAGGGTAAAAGCAGGGTAAAGAGGCAGAATGTGTCTTTTAAAATATGCAGTTTAGTTCATAAAAAAAAGATTACATTTAAGCATGAGTGGCTCTAACACACTGTCATTTCAGATACAGAAGATCATAGTGCCTAATAGCAGCCTGGGAAGTTCTAACCTTAAAAGCATGGTAAAGTGTTTGAAATTACTACTTAAACCTGTCATAAAGGCATGTTATTAAAATAATGTATAAACTTTCGCATAGACTTTTAATATGTTTTGATAGATAAGTTTCTTTAAACTGAACTATTTTATAGAGTACTTGGATCCCACTACAATCACTTCCTTACAGTACTGGCGAAACAGGTGAAAAGCTGGGAGAAAAAGAATGACACAGGAATATTATTTATACCATAGATTTACATTTATATTTATTTGCTTGGGAGATATTTTTATCCAAAATGACTTACAACAGTGGTAAACAATTGAGTAACATCAGACTTAAGCCTGAATGCTGCTACAGGGAGCCAATGCAGTGACCTGAAGAGAGGAGTGACATGTGTCCATCTTGGCTGGTTAAATACCAAGGGGCCACTGCATTCCGGATCACTTGCAGTGGCTTTATAGCACATTCGGGCACTCCTGCCATAAGTGAGTTGCAATAATCCAGACATGACAAGACCAGAGCCTGGACCAGAAGTTGTGCTGTATACACTTTCATATAAGGTCTGATTTTGCAGATGTTGTAAAGTATGAATCTGCATGAACTAGAAACAGTAGAAATGTGGTCAGAAAAAGATAGCTGCTCATCAATCACCACTCCAAGGTTGCATACAGACTTAGCAGGTGTTAGCGACAGTGAGCCAAGTTGCAGAGAGATGGGGAGGCAACATTTGTTGTTTTAACATCAGGCAGTGCACAGTTTTCAATTTTGGAAAATATCCTTGAAACAGCTTACATTCTCCCTTGATTGACTAATTTGTGCTATTACTCAAATAAAGCATAATTATTTCAAATAAAACTAGATGTACATAACAGTGTCTTTAGGACCCAGTAAACCTGGTGTCCTTAAGTGATTTCAGTATAACAGTATCATGTCTGAAATTGTTTAATTTACTAGTAGTAATTAGATTAACATTAATTAGGCTCAAATCATTTAACTGGTATGCTAAATTATACCATTCAATTTTAACTTCTTTTGCATTCTGTTTTAGAAAGTGTACAACTAATTCATGTATCTGTTAAGCTATGTTATTTTTACACCACCTTATTCCCTTACAAGTTCAGAGTAAGCTGAAACATATGCAAGAAACATTAGCCAATGGACGAGATGCCCAAGCATCACAGTGAACAGTTATTCATAGTGGTTTAATTCTGAATTACCAAAGCTTTAATGTTGGAGTCTTTTAATTATGTGAGGAAACCACTGTACCTGAAGAAAATGTGTGCACCAAAAAAGACCTGAGGCCTTATGCATAACGCCGTGCGTAGAATTCACTCTAAAACATAGCGTACAGACAAAAGTGGAAATGTGTGTACACACAAAAAAATTCAGATGCACAAAACCATAAATAAGCCAACTTCCACGCATTTTGGCTACATAAATCTCGGTCAGCGTGAAAAGTAATGCCGCACCCCGACTCCTCCCAGAATTTCATATATTTTAATAGGCAAATCAATATAAATAGCCCTTTCCGTTCAATGTTCGGTAAAAAGACAATGGAAAAAGTATGTGAAAAACAGAAATTTCAGCGAATGCGAAGTTGAGGCAAGGAAAAATGTACTATTTGTTGGCTTAAGCAGTGGCATAAACAACAAAAGGAAGTCAATCGAGTGAAACAGAGTGTGGAGAAACTAAAAAATTTAAGTTCAGAAAGGCATGCAGTGCCCGAAATAAAAAAGAAGTGGTTGGATATCAAAGTCGCCATAAAAATGCGACTAAAATAAAAATAATAGGTCAAGTGTTCACTTCAGTCTCGTAGTTTATTTTGTCATTAAAGTAGAACATCGTAAGTAGAACTTAATCTTAAACTTAATGTTTAATTTACTAGAGATTCTCAGATCCCATCGTAACTAAAATGGTACGTCAAATGCTTCATATTCTCTGTGTTTTTCTATGTACTCTACATGTGTGAATCACTACGTGCTTCTTAACGGACTTTTTCTTATGCCGACAGGACACAGAATACATTACATTCATGATATTTCAGCTCCCTGAACAATTTAAATACTAAGATGTAAACTTGATATTTTCATGATAACAGGAATTAAAGCATGTATTAAACATGGGACATGGTGGCGCAGTGGTAGCAACAAGCTAAAGCTCCATCCAGAGATTGTTCCTACCTCCTGCAAGATGCTTGCTGCGCCATGCATAACCCTCGATTAAATAATTTATTGTAGCAGTACTGTCTCTTTCAAAAGTACTAAATCCAATTCCTGTCCTTCCTTTTCTTTCTCCAAGTAACCAATCGCCACACAATCAGCTTTGTAATAAATGTCAAGCCATCTGTAAGCTTAAAACGCCAATTCTTCAAAACTTTTAAGAAATATTGAAATATTCTTGTTGTACATGTTTAATTATTCCATCTATCTATCCATCCAGGGTCGCACCTGTCCAAGCAAGCATACAGCACGAGGCAGGAACAATCCATGATGGGCCACCAGCTCATCTCTACTGCTGAGTCACCGCGCCCTCACATGTTTAATTATTAACAATATGTAGTGCAGTTTTTCAGTGAGACAATTGTACTTATAAGTACAAACAGTTCTAACCGGGAGCACTTCATGGAATGATTGAGTGTGTTTATAGCTCTTAGCATGAAACTGTTTCTGAACCGTGAGGTCCCTAAAGGAAAGGCTCTGAAGTGTTTGCCACATGGGAAAAGTTCAAATAGACTGTGCACATGGCTGAGGCAGCGTGTGCTAGATGCTGTATCCCGATAATCTTCTTTCCAATCAGCTGCTGTGGAGCTGTGATTCCACACTCAGATGCAGTGGGTTAAAATACTCTGAGTGGTGCACTGACAGTAACAATGCTATAGCAGCTATGGTATTTGGAATAGTTTGGCCATTCTGTGGACCATTATATTGTTACAGGTTGATTACAATCAGATGCTTTAAACAAATAAACAATATGCGGTGTCACACATGTGCACTTAGGAGGCAGTCAACAGGCCCAGAGATGAGTGAATGGTTACCAGATGGAGGGTTGTATGACGGTATTAATGCCTCTCTTTCTGACATTACAGAAACAAAGAAGACAAAGAATGAATTTCCAAAGAAACTTAATATTCCAGACAACAAACCATCATTTATTTCACCATCCATAACACGTCCGGCTATCACTGATGACGTCACTTCCGGTCATGCAATGATGACGTCACTTCTGGCACGCACGAATGATGCCACTTCCGGTCCCACATTGGTGACGTCACTTCCGGCTCTCGTGGATGACGACACTTCCGATCCCGCATTGATGATGTCACTTCCGGTTATCACGGATGACATCACTTCCTGCTTTCATCACTTCCTGTAGCCATTTTGATTGCCATTTTGTATATAAAAGCCGACAGAAGCAAGATACAGTTGTCGAATGTCTGATAAAAATGTATTTTATCATCTTGACCGGCAGAAATCGATATAAGGCGCCAATCCCCAAACCTTTATAATTGTTTTGTGAAATAATTTCATCACAATTGGCGTAGTCAGCAGGATTCAATTGTCTAAACATGACTGAGGGACAAGACCTGAATACAGTCCTGAACACTCTGGTGACTGAACTACAACAGGTGAAGATCCAGTTGGGAGATACCCAGACCCGATTGGCAGAATCTGAAGCACGGGCAGCTGCAGCAGTAAGAGCTGAGACATCCTGGTTAGTGCCTCCCTTATTAACATACTTAACTGAAGGAGATGATGTCGAATCACATTTTATAATTTTTGAACGGAATGCCAAACGCAACGCCTGGCCACAATCAGAATGGGCATACATTCTGGCTCTTTACCTGAAGGGGGAAGTGCAGAGGGCCTATTATGATCTGTCTGAGGAGCAGGCTTCCAACTATGATCTATTAAAACAAGAAATATGTAAACGTTACGGCGAATCAGAGGCACAGCAGGTGAGGGAATGGCATGAGTGGAAATTTGACCCTGAAAGATCCGTACGAACTCAAGTGTATGAGGTCTGGGGCAAAGTGGGCCGATGGCTAAGGCCAGATGTAAACAGCACCCAGCGGATGGCCGAGTTATTAACAATCGAGACATTCATTCACGCATTACCTGATAATCTCGCCCAGCTAGTCCACCGACAAGACGTGTCCTCTATGGATAGTCTAGTGGAGGTAGTAGATCGACATTGGGCAGTCGGTAAATCAGGCGGATCAGAACGGTTCTCTCGCCAAGCCCGACAGGCTCGTGTGCCTTATAACGAGCCCTCCCAATTTACTCTGGATGTCTCCGTCAAGAAGAAAGAAAAAGCTGCCTTACCTCCGCGCTGTTTCAAGTGTGGAGGGCTGGGACATCTATTCACCGCGTGCCCATCCCCAGAGCCAATGGATTGTTCTTTTGGAAAGGGAGAGAGGTATTGTGCTGTTGTTAACCCCTTTTCTTCCCCATGTACAGGGGCAGTAGTTTTGAATGGATATCGAGAGATGGCATTATTTAATTCCAGGAGTAACATATCCGTTGTTGCTTGCCGTTTTGTTTTACCGCGACAATGGTTACATCAAGATAAGCTTAAAATGTATACACGGGGATACCCGATACTATAGAGCTGCCTCTTGTATAATAACGGTGGGAGACGTCATGAATAGCGTAACAGTAGCGGTTATGACGGATCCGTCGTATCCTGTAATATTGGGCCGAGACTGGTCTCAGATTAATAGCGGTAAAATAAAAACTGATCCTGTAGTTATTGAAGGCCTGATAATGGAGGGTACAACAGTTCCTCTGATTGCCTCCACGCCGTGTAATAGCTCCCAAAATAGCGAAAGTAACATTATAGATTCTGGAGACGAAGGCACATCAGGCACTATGAGGGGCCTCCCATCTCCAGTAGGGCCTCTTGCGACCAACGCTCCACCCCTTGAGGTCGCCCAAGATCCCATTAGTGATTTAACCTCTCAGTTTAAATTTACACCTTCCTCTTTTAAAAGGGAGCAATGGAACGATGATTCCTTGAAATTCGCTAGAAATGCAGTAATTTCAGTAAATGGACATGGGTCTGATGAACCTGTACCACGAATGCCTTACTTTGTTATTAAAAATGATTTATTTTATCGCGTGGTTGAACATGAAGGTGTTGTACGCAAGTTATTGTTAATTCCAAGCACTTATCGTCATCAGGTGTGTGAATTGGCACATACTCATTTACTCGGAGCCCATTTAGGGACCGAAAAAACTTTAGAACGTATTAAGTTCAGATTTTACTGGCCGAGAATTAACGAGGAGGTCCGACGTTTCTGCACGTCTTGTCCGGAGTGTCAGATTCGTCAGATTCCTAGAAGGGACTGTGCTCCTCTCATTCCCCTTCCTTTAATTGATGTACCCTTTGAAAGAGTTGGAATTGATCTCGTGGGACCCATTGAAACTTCGCTATGAGGTCATAAATATATACTTGTGTTAGTGGATTATGCCACGCGATTTCCAGAAGCCGTCCCTCTGTGCTCGGCTAATTCAAAAACAATTGAACGGGAATTAGTAGGGATTTTCGCGGTTGTGGGGATTCCCAAAGAGGTGTTAACAGACCAAGGAACTCCCTTCACTTCGGAAACGTTCAGGGAAGTTGCTAGGTTACTCAGAATTAAACATCTGAAGACGTCTGTCTATCACCCTCAAACTGATGGGCTGGTAGAATGTTTTAATCAGACGCTTAAACAGATGCTGCGTAAGGTAGTTAGCGAGGATGGAAGGAACTGGGACCAGTTACTCCCCCTCGTCCTCTTTGCCTATCGTGAAGTCCCACAGACCTCCACAGGTTTTTCCCCATTTGAACTTCTTTATGGAAGACAACCCCGTGGTTTATTAGATATGTTAAAAGAAGGATGGGAAGAGGAGGTCCTCTCATCTTCAAATATATTGGAATATATCGCACAATTACGCGATTGATTAAATAAAATTCGACCTGTATTAAAAGAACATATGGATAAGGCTCAAGCAGCGCAGGCACACTATTATAATCGTAACACCACCCTCCAGGAATTCCACCCGGGAGATCGTGTTATGGTACTCATACCCACTTCACATTCTAAATATTTGGCTCATTGGCAAGGACCTTATGAAATTAAGGAACGAAAAGGGCTGGTCAATTATTTGGTTAAACAACCTAATCGCCGACCATGCAAGCGTGTGTATCATATAAATTTGCTGAAACCGTGGAAGGATAGGGACCTCGATTCTCCCTCCGGTCAGCCACGCTGTCTTTTTGTAGAATATCAACCCCTTAATTTCAGTTCTACTTTATCTGACAAACAGAAACTGGAGTTACGTACAACTATCCAGTCTATTCCTGAAGTGGTTAGCGGGATTCGAGGGCGTACTACGCTGATTGAGCATGACATTATCACCGAACCTGTGCGGATTGTTAGGGAAAGACCATACAGACTTCCAGAGGCAAAGAAAGCTTAAGTTGAGTTGGAAGTGAGACGAATGCTAGAAATGGGCATTATTGAAGAAAGTTATAGTCCATGATCTAGTCCAATCGTCTTAATTCCAAAACCCGATGGGTCGTGGAGGTTCTGTAATGACTTCGGTCGTCTCAATCAGGTTTCTAAATTTGACACATATCCCGTGCCTCGCGTGGATGACCTCCTTGAGAGGTTGGGTAACGCTAAGTTTCTAACTACTCTGGACATGACAAAAGGGTACTGGCAAATTCCCTTAACGGATTCTGCTAAAGAAAAAAACACTTTTAGTACCCCTAGTGGACATTGGCACTACAGGGTCCTTCCTTTTGGGTTGCACGGGGCTCCAGCTACTTTTCAACGTCTGGTGGACACACTGTTATGGCCCCACAATTCCTATAGTGATGCCTACCTGGATGTCATTTATTCCAGCACATGGGAGGATCATGTAGTTCATGTGCAGTTGGTTCTTCTCACACTAGCTATGGCCGGTCTTCGTATTAACCCAAAAAAATGCTTTTTTGGGTTAAATAATGCCAAATATTTAGGCTATCTGGTGGGTGGTGGATCCGTACAGCCACAGTGTTCTAAGATTGATGCCATTCTCAAATGGCCCTGTCCGATTACAAAGAGGCAGGTTCAGGCTTTCTTGGGTTTGGCGAGTTGCTACCGTCATTTTGTTCCTCGTTTTTCCGAGAGGGCTGCGCCTCTTATCAATCTTACAAAGAAAAAGGCTCCTCTTAAAGTGGTATGGGATCTATGTACTGAAGCTGCATTTTATGACTTAAAGTCGGTCCTTACTTCAGCACCTATTATAAAATCTCCTAACTTTTCCTATCCTTTTATTCTCCAGACCGATGCATCGGACACAGGACTCGGGGCCGTGCTGAGCCAATGCATCGATGGTGCTGAACACCCCGTGTTGTACCTTAGCCGGAGACTGATGGAGACCAAGTATGCAGCGGTGGAGCGGGAGGTTTTTTCTATTAAGTGGGCTGTGACACATCTTCGATACTACCTGTTGGGACAAGAATTCACGGATCATGCCGCTTTACAGTGGATGGCCTTGAATCGGAAATCTAATCCTCATGTTACCAGGTGGTTCTTGGATTTACAACCTTACAGGTTCATGTCACTTATCGGCAAGGTTCTCTTCATGCTAACGCTGATGGTCTCTCCCGGATCTTCGACATCTCGGTTAAGCACGCCCGACCCGATGGGTCTGGGCTAGAAGGCGTGGTCTTGTTACACATGTGCGCTTAGGAGGCAGTCAACAGGCCCAGAGGTGAGTGAATGGTTACCAGATGGGGGAGTTGTATGACGGTATTAATGCCTCTCTTTCTGACCTTACAGAAACAAAGAAGACAAAGAATGAATTTCCAAAGAAACTTAACATTCCAGACAACAAACCATCATTTATTTCACCATCCATAACATGTCTGGCTATCACTGATGACATCACTTCTGGTCCTGCAATGATGATGTCACTTCCAGCTCTCACGGATGACATCACTTCCGGTCCCTCATTGATGACGTCATTTCTAGTTCTCACGGATGGCGTCACTTCCTGCTTTCATCACTTCCTGTAGCCATTTTGATTGCCATTTTGTATATAAAAGCCGACAGAAGCAAGATACAGTTGTCGAATGTCTGATAAAAACGTATTTTATCATCTTGACCGCCAGAAATCAATATAAGGGGCCAATCCCCAAACCTTTATAATTGTTTCGTGAAATAACTTCATCACAGCGGTTAATTTCAGTGTATTTGATAAAGCCGTGTCAGGGATGTTAATCTACAAAATAAAGGGAAACCACAGAGAAACAGTAGCACTGCTCTGATGCTGGGTGCCACCAGTTTGCAAAACTGAGCTGAAAACTGGTTGGTGTAAGAATATACGTGGCTTTACACCAAGTTTAGTTTTTATACATCGCGACGTGAGTATGGAAACAGGTGTACACAACAATCTTGTGCATATGCACCATTTATACATGAGGCCCCTGGAGACTAAAGGACTCACCACATTTTCAATTTTTCCTCCATTCATTTTGTAAACCTGCTTCTTCCATTAAAGGCTCATGATTTGTGAGAGACTCTGTCGTCAGCATTTGACTCAAAAAGAGAAACAATGGCAGAAAGGATGCTACTTAAGCTCAGGACATCCCTAAATACAGGCCTAGCTTTACTCATAATAAGACCAATTAAGTGAATTTGCAGAGGGAAACCAGAGAATGCAGAGAAACTTATGCAGACACTCAGAGAAAATGTAAATTTCTCACACACACTAGGCAGTCAGACATTTGAACCTATATTAATGGGGCAGTGAGGAAACAACACTACCTGCTAAGCCATCAGGCCACCCAACTCTAATTCATACATCTATGACTTCATTCATTTTGTACCCTTCTTATTTAGTTTAGTAGTAGATAATTCTTTGATAATAATAATTCTTTGCATTTATATAGCGCTTTTCTCACTACTCAAAGTGCTCATCAATTGCAGGGTAAGGGCCTTGCTCAAAGGCCCAATAGAGCAGAGTCCCTATTGGCATTTACAGGATCTGAACCGGCATCCTTCTGATTGCCAGTGCAGATCTCTAGCCTCAGAGCCACCACTCCACCTAGATACTTACTTCTTTCAAATATCACCAACTGTTGTAAAAGTTGAAGCATTAAAAACACAAAGAAACACAATCTTAATTGTAAAATATAGGGCACAACAATATCAAAGGTTTTTTGTGAATCAGGGTAACAGTTTTTGGCAAGCATCTCCCTCCTTCAGTGGAACTTACTGCTTATTGGAAGTTGCCTTACATATGCTGTACTTAGTAGTAGGTAGTAGCAAAGGAGAGAGTTAAAACAAAATTCATCATGAGCAATGCTGCACATCCTCTCTCTGACATACTAACACGGATTACTTTCAGCCAACAAATTATTCAGCAGTGTCAAGAAACACAAATGGTGCTCCTTTATCACTAGATTCCCTGAAGCCTATGAAAAAATTCGTAATCCTGGGCCACCTTAAATTACCTTGCACCTCCTCATCAGCATCTTCTGTTTTGCAAATGTGTCGATCAGCACTGGAAGCAGGCAGCCTGCTATCCCATCCCCAATACCGATGCAGCTTTATTTGTACACAAAGTTCTCCCAGCTCAAGTCTGTTTATCTGGGTGTGAGATGCCTTTAATTGTATAGGGTAAATAATATATCGTTATTTGGAACACATACATTTCATGTAGGATGACAGTAAATGTGAGGAAAGAACAGAAACTTTTTTCATGTTCTAGTAATAATTGGCCAAATGCCTACATAAAGTGTATGATGTGTTAAGACTGAAGTCCAAATATCAAATAAACACTTTCACAATAGGTACACATATAACAAAACAAGTGTGCTTTTTTTCAAGATTTTAACCAAAGTAAAAGAAATTGGGATAGGGTACGACACACACCTACATACGTCTGCTTGGCTGGTGTAGAGGTAAGAACTGCTGTTTCCAAGTCGAGAGGTGGCAGGTTCGATCCCGAGCTGTTCATGCATTAACAGTTTTGCGTAGTGAATGGCTATTTATTACTACTATTATAGAATAAAAACATACATTTGATTTATTTGAATCTATAATAGTCAGTGCAAATTTATGGTAAAACTTGTAAAAGTTTTGTTTCATTACTCACTTTTATTCTCTCAGTCACATTCATGTTCCCCCTGATCTGAAAGATCTGCTATAACAGAGGTAAACTCAGATGAGGATGAGTGTTCTACATTGGAAAAACAGAACAGAAGCCCTCCCCACAAAGAAATGTCCAATCACAGATAAGAACAACATAGCAGCACCAGGTGTAAAGGCGAAAGATGGCACTGTTTGGATGCAGCAACAGGTTGGGCATCGTCCTGCAAGTGAATCTGCCACAAGAATCTCCTTGAACGAAACAGCAAGGCTTACAGAACTTGCCAAGGTATCATGTAAAGTCCTATTTGTGATTATGTTTTGTGATGGTCTTTATAAGAGTGGCGCACGAAAAATCAAACCATCTCCAACCAGCTGGCTCAAGCTATTATACAGGCAGGTGCCAATTCAATTGCGGAGCCTAGTTGTCGCGACGGGGTCAGCAGCCACAACTGTGCATTAGTAAGGAAGATGTGAGCCAGTGGGTACAGATGTGTGTGAAAGAGATCTGGAAGATATATTCTCTGCAACAAAGGATTGGAATAGTGGAGGCATATGTGTCTACTGTGTTTTTAAGGAAATGTGGGACATTTTCACACAGACGTTTCCTGGTGTAAACCTACCAGCAAAGAGCAGTATTCACGAGTTGGTCAGTTGCAAACTGCAAAAAGAATCAGGCCCTGTTGCTCGTTTCGTGTACAGGCTAAGAAAGGTACATCGACGTTGGAGTCGGTGATGGTTTGGTTTTTCGTGCTCCACCCTGTATAAAAAAACAGTTATATGTTACTTAAAAATGATATAATAATATATAAATAAAAAAATAATAATATATAAAAGCCATTCTCATATTTACCTATTTACCTTGATTTATTTACTTATTTTCCTGCAGCGTAAAGTGACAAGTAGACTGCAGAGCTTCCTGTGTTCCTGTAATTAAGCTTGGGGTAAATGTGATTAGGGTTTATTGTAAACACTAAATAGTAACACTCAGACATCCAACGCCACATATATCTGACCCTGACCCTGACCCTTCCCATATCCTGCATTCGTATCGTAGTCATCATATCTTTGATTGCCGGTACAACAAAGAGTTCTGAGCAGGCATCAACCACAGCACAAACTGTGGTCATCGCTGCTCTTGTGAAAAGAATGGAGATAAACACCATCAACTCACAGAGGGACAGGCAAGTTTGTTGTACCACGTGAACGTCACTGAGAGAATAAAACTGAATAATAAAAAAAAGCGCTAACTTTTACAAGTAGCCAAAATTTACACGGGGTGTTACAGACTCAAATCAAATGTATGTTTTTATTATATTATTGTAATAATAATAGCAGCTCACTATTCAAAACGCAGAGCGCCTGGACTTGAACCCACAACCTTTTGGTTATAAGCAGTTCTTACCTCTGCACTATCCAAGAATGCATATCTTCTTTCTGTCGATTGACATTTGAGCTTGGGTTTTTAACTCATTGACAGCAACATGTAAACTGAAAGATTTTTTTCTTTGGTTATTTTCTTGAATAAAAGTGCATGTGTTTATTTGATGTTTATACAGTTCACGTCATTATTAGTATTACATGGAAAAAGTTTCTGTTTTATGTATGTGTTTAGCATTTCTTGCCTTGCATTTCCTGTCATCCTACATTTACACGGATCATTGTAGACCAGGGGCCTCATGTATAATGCCGTGTGTAGAACTCACACTATAACATGGCTGTTGTGATGTGAGAATTTACATATAACTTAATGAATATTTTGTACTGTATATCTTTATTTGTAATTTAGACAAAGCAATGTAATTTAGTGTTTACCCCCCCCCCCCCCTTTAGGAATGGGTCTGTTTGAATTTTACGACAGGATTTGGGGGATGTGTGTTTTAAACCAGTTTGGCAAGTGTTTCCTTGCTAAAGTCATTTCTACCCCCGCAAATGGGCTAAGGTGTACTTTTTAACATATGGTTTGGGGGCAGGTGTTAAGATGTTCTATTTCCCCCATTGGTCTGAGGTATGGCTGTTTGGAATTGGCTTGTCTCAGAGGCCTTTAAGTACCATGATGTCCTATTGGCTCTCGGGATTGGACAGAACATCTATAAATGTATGTGTTTAATCTCAGTATCTCTTTCTTACCAACCAACATATGATGAAGAAGCATCTCTCTTGCTAACCTGAAGAGAACACAATGAACAGCACAGCTCAGCAGCCATTTTGAACAGACATGTGGCTGAAAGCTGAGCATCAATGATGCCTTAACTAGAGACATTTAAGTAACCACAAGACTGTGTGCCACCTGAACTACATATCATCATTTAATCAGGATGTATGGTTGCCAATATTCAAATATACTTTGCATTTTGTTATTATTTATGAATATTATCAATAATACTAATATATTGTTTAAACTGTAACTTAACTTCTGTGTGTCTTTTACTGCATCTAATTGCCTAAGGTTATAGATATAGAAGGGAAGGTGGGGATAAGTTATATACAATAATACCTTATAAACAGTGGTAAGTCTGTGAGATTAGGCATTCTAAGGCTACATATTAATAATACAATAGGGGAAAGTAGAGCAATATATATTACTCTACCAAGACAAAACAATGGCGTAAGCACAAAAGCGGAATGTGTGTACGCACAGAAAAATCCAGATGTAGGAATCTGTACGTACACAAACTTCCATGTTCTTCCGCTACATAAATCCCGATCAGCATGAAAAGTAACGCACATGCACGTGCCTTCTGTCCCGCCCCCTCCTCCCAGAATTACGCCTCTTTGAATATGCAAATCAATATAAATAGCCTTCTGTGAAAAGACAATGGGAAAAGCATGGGGGAAAATATAAGAATTTCAGCGAATACCAAGTGAAGGCAAAGGAAAAATGTACTATTTGTTTGTTTAAACAGTGGTATAATCAACAAAAGGAAGTTGATCGAGTGACAGAGTGTTGGAGAAACTCGAAAGCTTAAGTTCACAAAGTCGCACAGTGCCCGAAATAAAAAAAAAAATCACATATCAAAGTTCGCCGTGAAAAGGCGAGTCGTAGCCCACCGTCTTGAGTGTTATATGAAAGCTTATTAGGGTACAGACAAAAAAAATAGGCACACAGTGGGAAAAAAGCACGAAATGTCAACTTTAGCTCTTTTAGGGCGGATGTCGACTTTTGTCGACAGGAAGGGTTGATGGCGAATCAGGGATAGAGGGCGACAATCAGCTGTTAATGGCGACAAAACTCACTGTCACGTCGCAGGCATTCCCTCTGTGCTTGGAGGAGTGCTAGACTCGTTGACTCGGCAACTAATCCTTACGTGTGCGTGAGTTGCGAAATGTAAATAATGGCAAGATGGCATCGACATGTCAAAAGGGAGCGAAGCGAGTGCAGAAAAGAAAACACTAGGCAGACAATGTTTTGCGCGTTATCATGGAGTCGGACTCTGATTTTTCAGAATCGGATTTTATTGACAGTGATCAGGAGATCGAAGAAGAGAGTGAGAAGCCGGCATCAGCTGATCGGACACCAGCCGATGCCACGGCAGCTGATCCGCTGCCAGCTTAGCGCATTCGCGCAGCCAATGCATCTACGGCAAGGTTCGCTTGGGAGGAATACACAGACATTGATCCGTGGGCTATCGGACTTCACAAGACGGCATGGCTTGCTGTTCGACACGACAGATCACCAGCTGCTGAACTACTTCAAGCTGCTCTCTCCTGATGCTGCTTTTCAGCTACTGTCAGACGAGACAAACAGGTAGGCAGAGAAATTTTTTGAATCGCGGGCTGCGCTTGCATCGCATTCTCGTTTTTCAAAGTGGAAACCCACAACAAAAGACGAGATGAAGCGAGCTGTGGCATTACAAATAGAGATGGGACAGAACTGGTGATATAACTTCAGGGAGCATTGGTCCAAACATGCTTTGTCCCCTGGTGGATTTGGACAGGTTATGCAGTGTGATGATAGGTACGTGATGCTGCAAAGTTTTATTCACATCTGTAATAAACAGAAGTAAATCCCATGGGGTGAGCCAGGCTATAGCGCCATGCATAAAGTTCAGCCCCTGCTTGACATTGTGGAACCAACATAGAAACAATTTTATCAGCCTGGCTGTAATTGGTCTGTGCATATTGTAAGCAGTGCAATGTGGCAATGACTGAAATTGGCTGCTTTGAGTGAGATCAGACTTTGCAGGACTTTGCTGTGTAAAATGTATGTGATATGTATGTGAAATCATAGAGTATGCAGGCTCATACAACATGCAAGACAGTAACATTTGTCAAAAGTAAATATTTTTTGTTGATTTCAATTGCTTTGTGTTCTTTTTTTAAAAAAAGTTAGTTTTTGGAAAAATATTCAGCCCTGAGAAAAGAAACAAAAAAAAAATTAGCCCTAAAAGAGTTAATCTGGAAATTTCCACTTTAATCACGTAGTTTATTTTGCCATTAAAGTAGAACATCATAAATTTCATCTTAAAATCGTTTAATTTACTAGTTTCTCAAATCCCATTGTAACTAAAGTAGCACGTTAAATGCTTTGTTTTGTATTTAATCTTCTTTGTGCTCTGTGTGTGAATCACTACCTGCTTTCACTTTCTCCGACAGGACACATAATCCATTAAATTCGTGATGTTACAGCTCTCTGAATAATTAAAATACTGAGATGTATATGTGATATCTTTTTCATGATGATAGGAATGAAAGCATGTTATTAAACATGGGAACACGGTGGCGCAGTGCTTGTTCATGTCTCACGCAAGAGGCTTGCTGCGCCATGCGCAACCTTCGATGAAATAATTTATTACAGAAGTACTGTCTGTTTCAAATGTACTAACCTCCAATTCCTGTCCTTACTTTTCTTTCACCAAATACCCAATCGCCACACAATCAGCTCTGTAATAGACGTGAAGCCATTTGTAAGCTTAGAATGCAGATTCTTCAAAACTTTTAAGGAACATTGAAATATCTTCATAGTACATGTTTAATTATTCTATCTGTCTATCCTTCCAGTGTCACGTCAGCACCAGCAAGAATACAACGCAATGCACGAACAACCCCTGTACTAGCTAGCGCTGCGGCACCATATCCTCACACGTTTAATTATTAACAATACAGATTATTTAAATGAAGTTAAAGTTTTATCAGTATAATATAATCAACATATTTTGCTGCATTTCATCTTAAAAATGATATCGTCATCATATGTAAATACGCGCTTTATAAAGTGGCGCAAGTTGTGCAATATTATAACTGTAGTGGAAGTTTACAGTGAGGTAATTGTACTTATAAGTACAAACAGTTCTACAAGGAGCACTTGATGGACTGATTGAGTGTGTTTATAGTTCTTGGGATGAAACTTTTTCTAAACTGAGAAGTCCGTACAGGAAAGTCTCTGAAGCGTTTTGCCGTGGCTGAGGCAGCATCTGCTTCATGCTGTATACCGATAATTCTCTTTCCAATCAGCTGCTGCTGTGATTCCCCTCTCAGATATAGTGGTATAAATACTCCGAGTGGTGCAGTGAGAGTAATATGGAAAAAGATGATCTGCTGTGGCAACCCTTAATGGGAGCAGCTGAAAGAAGAAGAAGATGCAGTGAGAGTAACAACGCTAAAGCAGTTATGGTATTTGGAATACTATGGCTATTCCCTGGACCATTATATTGCTACAGGTTAATTACAATCAGATGCATTACACTAATAAACAATATGCAGTTAGTTTCAGTGTATTTATAAAGCCACGTCAGGAATGTGGATCTAAGAAAGAAAGGGTGACCACACAGGAACAGTAGCACTGCTTTGACACTGGGTGCCGCCAGTCTGCAAAACCGAGCAGAGAAATTGCGTACGCCAGGGTATGAGGTACCGTGGAAATGTGCGTGGCTTTATGCCAAGTTTAGGTTTTATACATCGCGATTTGAGCATGGAAACGTTCGTATGCAACATTTCTGTGCATACGCACCGTTTATACATGAGGCCCCAGAACACACATGAAATGTATGTATTCCAAATAATGATATATTATTTATGCTATACATTTCCAGGCACCTCACACCCAGTGCTCTGAGAATTCTGCGACTGACTTCAGCTCCGTTGTTGGGGATGGTATAGCAGGCTGCTTGCTGCTTCACCATATTTGCAAAACAAAAGATGCTGATGAGGAGAGGTGCGAAGGAATTTAAGGTGGCCAGGGTTTTACGAGTTTTTTCGTAGGCTTCAGAGATTCTAGTATTAAGGTAGATACAGATAAAATAATTAGGTACATCCTATAAGTTAAACGAATAGCCTAGGTAGCCAAACTTGAATCATTTTATACCTCAAAATAAAAGGACATCTGTATCGCATGGCACTATGCCATCATGCCAACCAAACACAAACCCTTTTTTTTCTGCTTTATCTAATGCTGGTAACTGAAGCCTGTCCTGCTACCATCTTTCACAAACATGAGCCCCAAATAGGAAGCTGAATACAACCTCACTCAATCATACTGAGTCAATTTAGAGACATCAGTTAACCTTACATGTACCAACTGAAGTCTATGAGATGTTAAATAGCAATGCCAGAATTAATCACTGGGCCACTATGCTCTTCCTTTAAAAATGTCCTGTAGTTATTCTACTCCAGGTCTCATGTAGCATTAGGTTCAAGTGAGAACCAATACTAAGTGCCACAGGACTAAGGGCACAGTCATGAATATACCTACACTGTGACAATTTTGAAATACCAATTACCTTAGACCCAAGTATTTGAGACGTGTTTATTTAAATGTTGTGCATTGTGCATTTGTGGGATATTTATTTTGTAAATGCTGAAAAATTATTTGTATGTTTTGGTAATGTTAAAGAATAAAAATCACAATATTTAGATAATTTTATGATATTAAGTACAATGGAATAAACACTCTTAAGTATTTGGAGAATAAGATATGCTGCAGTGTCTAATCAACAGAAAAAAATGGTAAGCAGTTTATGTATCTGTATTTAATAAGATGAAAGTACAGCAGAAAGAAATGCAGGAACAAAGACTGCTCAGACCCAGAAGTACTGTATTTTTCAAAATGTTACAGTTACTTGGGTTAACAGGAGAAGTGCAATTCTTCAGTAACCATTGCTAAAATGATTATGTGGAATGGGACTAAACCTCTAAACTCCAAAGCAGACAAAGGTCAGAGCCAGCTGAAGGAAAGGCAATTATATGGCATGATTGCCTTTCTGATACCAGTCAATCTGCAAAGAATCTAAAAAGGTTTGACCTGAGCAAGTGACCAAGAAGGGTAGGTCTGGCTGTGTGCATTCAACTTAACAAATCTTACCAATTTGTTCTGTTAACTGTCGTGTTCTTAAACATGTTTCCATGAAGCACAGATATTTCTTAAAATAATATGTATGTTTCATTAATTTAAACATTATTATTAATTTAATATAGTACAGTAGAATTAAGGCATTCCCTAAAAAGAGCTATTTTACCCCAAATCCTACAAACAGGCAACTGAAAATATTAGATAGATAGATAGATAGATAGATAGATAGATAGATAGATAGATAGATAGATAGATAGATAGATAGATAGATACTGTAGATAGTACTTAAGTAGCAGTATAACTACAGTGTCTGTGTTGGTGTTTTTCTGTTAATCCTACATCCCAAAAAATTGAGTTGATCGGTGACTCTAAATTTAATGAATGTTTATGTGTGTATAGGTAGGCCTGCAATTGGCTAGCTAACAACTCAGGAATGGTTTCTGCCTTTTTCCAAATACTTCCAGCAGAGTGTTTTCTCAAGACTCCCAGAGCATGTTAGTCTGAACAGATTCAAAAATGCCTTCTAGAAGGGAAAACACCACTAAAAAAACTTGGCTAGTAATACAGAGGATCATGTGGGAATCTTTATAAAACAAAAGATTTATTCTTGACATAAATGCTCTAGAACAGGGGTATCCAACACGTAGCCCGTGAGCTACTGGTAGCTTGCAACCCCTTTTCAAGTAGCTCGCCAAAAGGTTAATGAATCCTATATAAATATGAAAACTTGATTAGTCAAATTAGGGGTGGATGATCTTTCCAAAAAATCATATCACGATCCTTTTAATGCAAAATCACAATCCACAATCTGAATTGCAATCTATCTTTTCAATGTTGTATACACTTAAGAGAATATCCAGACTCAAACCCATCAAGACCTAAAGTAAAAATAAAGTAACACTTTATTTTAAATATCAAACAAAGTTGAATTCAATTGTTCTCTTGTTCGCTAGCTAAGCAGTTAAGGAACATGCCCCGAAGCTGGTGAGTGAGTGAGGAAGGCTCCTCCCTTTGGCCCATTGCGTGGATCTCGGATTTGCGCAAATAAATCGGTACCACAAGCAAACTATGATACATAGCGAAATGAGAGAAGTCGCAAAATCAACCGGAATGTTCAAGCAAATTATAGAAAAAACACCCGATCTAAATCCGTTAAGTAGTTCTTGTGTGAAAAGTGGACCGACATACAGACATTGGATTTTATATCTTTTTATATAATATGCTACCGTGGCTGTTCGTTTGTCTGTCAAGGATTTTAAATCATCTGTAGCTTGCAAACTGTTTGAACGATTGACCTGAAATTTGGTACACTTATACTACGTGACATCTACTATCTGCTTTTGGGGTGATGATTGACCTCCAAGATTATTCCTCTTTTTATTTTATGTTATTGTAGAATCTACTCCCGGCAGTGATCAGCAGGGCGGCCGTGCAGCGCATGCGTATGGGCGCTGTTCTCATTCTTTCCCACCTTCGCTGTCACTTCCTCTACCTCTTCATAGCTTAAATCATTCTTATGGCAGATTGCACACTTAAGTGCCAGCTTAAATGAAAAATTAAGGAAAACGTACTAAGTAATTTCAACAGAAATACTGACTTAATTAGTTTTTACATGAAAAGAAGAGAAGACGCGGGACGCTATGGTGGAAAAAAGAAGAGCTGCTCATGAAGCAGTAAGCGCATCAACCTCTGAGCTAATGAATGCGGAATGTACAGAGAAAGAGTAGCAAAACTAGGAAAGCTCAAGTCAAGTGTATTCGCGGCGCTACAGGTATTATATATTAGTAAACATTTAAATTAATGTACACTTAAAGTCTCAACAGCATTCTGAGCATTTCTAGAGCTTAGTAGAGCCAGATAACTATATGAATCTTCACCAAGCAGCTCTGAAAATGTCTGCTTTGTTTGAGTCTACATACCTTTGTGAGTCTCCCTTTTCTGACATGAATGTCATGAAATCAAAGTTCAGAACAAGACTGACAGATAAACATTGAAATGACTCCATAAGAGTGTACCTAAGTGGCTACACTCCACCATACACCTGCTTCTCTTGTTGACTCCATGCAGTGCCAGTCATCTGACTAACTAAAAAACACATCACACATGCAACTGGACATGTGAATACTTTTGTGAAGTGAAACAGTACCATGTAACAAAATGACAAATGAATAAGTAACATCTGTGTATTTGGAATTGCATTGTTTTGTTTTGACAGCATTCATGTTTTAATTCAATAGTGTGAGATACACTAGAAAAAAATGAACTTGCAGGTGAGCTAAATATTTTTTGTGATGTTTTAAGGCAAAATCTGAGCTGTGGATGCCAACATTTTTCAGGCAAAACAAGCTTATTCAGTTTGTTTGGGTTGAAATAAGCTATGAGAATAAACGTTAGAAAACATGAGTAGCTCTTGGCCATTTTCATTTTGTAAAAGTAGCTCTCAGGGGAAAAAAGGTTGGAGACCCCTGCTCTAGAATAACATGAAGCACAGTGGAGCACAAAAAGGCAAAAAGGACTGGCCAGCTAAGGCAGTCCAAAGTGAACCAAGTCCCAAAACAGTAATGCAATATTGAAGTCAAAGAACATAGCAAAATGTCAAAATATACAAAAAAAAGCACAAAGCACAGATAGAATCACAATAAACACTCGCTAACTCCTAAGCACCTTCAAATTAAATGGAAGGCGCTGTGGGTTTTCCCTGTCTTTATAGAGCTGAGGCAAGTTCCTTGCAGTGATGGACAAGTGACCCTACCTCCTGGAAGATCACCCACAAAACTCACAGAACATGGGGATTTGGTGTCATCCATTACGGGAGATGGATGTTTGAAGGGGAACTCCGTTAGCAGCGGTGTTGATTTTCCTCTTATTTTTATCATCCCAAGGTATCCTGTATTTACCCAACTTGAGGAGGTTCTATTACATTATATGCAAGCATATATAAACATGAGCGGTAAGAAGGGCTCAGAAAGAAACGGAAAATAAATCCAAAGCTACACTCAAGCCTAGGCAGGCATCAAGTCAACCAACCTCAAGGTACGGCCTTACAGAGACTGACCTGGAACAGACAGGCGAAAGCACAGATCTCCCGGGAGCCCGGGCCACTGCATTGTCTCCAGCTAAGAGTGAATGTGCAAGTAATGTAGGTCACAATAGCTCGTCGATTCCAGAAGATCAGTTGAAATGGGAAATGGCCTTGCCTTCCTCGTTTTCATCTATTCCTCACAAGCCGGGCTTATCGGCTGTAACAGGGCTTGTCGCTTCACCTGCGGAGCACGAAGGTTAAAACGATCTGTCCGAACTGAAGGTAATGATTGGTGTAATGGCCATGGTCACCACTCAAGACATAAAGGAGCTCAAGAAAGATATAAAGAAAGAAAGAAATGATATGCTCAAGAAAAATGAGAAGCAGCGGCAGTATATTAACGACCTGGAGGTACATGTAAGTAATTGCTTTGAGGCAGCCTTTAAAGGTATGCCAGAAAAAATTGAGGAACAAATTCAGAAAAATGCGTCTAAGTTTGAGAAAAAACTGAGAGCACTTGGCGATCAGTTGGAAGACGTTAAGCAAACATTCACGACTTGAATTGAAACAGCTGAACATCTGGCATATACTGCTTACGGGAAAGCAACAGCTGCAAATTCCAAATGCAAAAACTCGGAGACAGACTTGCTATACTGGAAGATGGATGCAGATGGAATAATATCAGAATCAAAGGTCTCCCAGAGAATCGTTCAAGTCCAAACCCAGTGAAATTCGTAGCTGAGCTATTCTCCAAAATAATTGGAGAGGACTGTAAATCAGACACTGAAACAGCAGCAGCTTACAGCATACAGGGATCAAATACCTCTAAACCTAGGAGTCTTATTGTGAGCATCGAAAAATTAGAATTTAAATTACATGTAATGTCACTTCTCAGACAGAAACAAGAGATTACATTTGAAGAAAACCATATTCGTATTTTCCCGGATTTCTCACCTTCAAGAGCTGCTAAACGTGCTGCTTTTTACAACATTAAACAGCGCTTACGGAAAGCCAAAATCAGATACAGGCTCTTGTACCCTGCCAAACTGAAACTGGATATTCAAGACAAGCATTACATCTTTACCTCTACAGAGGAAGCAGAAAAAGAGTTAAGAAAACTGATCTTGACACTTTTTTGAAATACGATCGTGAGTCGCATCCTGTCATGGCATGGCAAAGAAGATCTTGTTGGCTGTTTGATTTGCTTGCAGTGATACTGGTACTGTAATTATACATCCTTTTCCCTTCTCGGCCACTTTTTGTTTATGCTTTAATTACAATTATATCCGTATATGTATGTATGTGTGGAAGAAATTAATAATTTTTTTTCTCTTCTAAAGGAGAATGTTTAACATCATACCCTTGGTTTATTGTTATTGTTATTATTGTATAAGGGTTTGCTATGCTTATCCAGGGCTACTTTTTAACACCATTTCTGGGTTACTATTTTACTATCTCAAGATTGTTGAAGATTATATTTTATGCTTATAGTAATGGGACTGTATTAGCAATAGATATCTCACTTTTATTTCTCATACACCGCTGCTGGGGGGCTTGTTTTGTTTTGGACATACTATGTCTCTAGGTATGTCAGAGGACTGGGACTTTGGGAAGTGGGGCTCAGCCTCACATGGGGAGGCAAAATGGGGGTGGGGACTAGTGGGGGAGAGAAAGAGAGCAAGCTATCTCTACTCAATCCTTTTAAACCTTACTATTATAAGTGCCAACATAACAATAGGTTTCATGGCAATAACTCCTGGGAAAATTGGAAATTAAGGTCAAAGCTTTCTTATTTTCAGTTAAGACTAAAAAATTACAACAAAAGTTCGGAAGGAATGTCTCCAAGACTGGACAATTAACTTTGTGAGCTGGAATGTTAAAGGCCTGAATCATGAATTAAAGTGAAAGAAAGTATTCCCTCACTTAACAGGCCTAAACGCTAAAATAGAATTTTTACAGAAGACCCATTTATTAAGCAAGGATCAGTTTCGGCTGCACAAGGACTGGACTGGCCAAATGTTTCAGTCCAGCTATACAAAGAAAACTAGAGGTGTAGGAATTGTTATTGATAGAACAGTCTCATTTGTAGTATCAGATGTAGTACCTGATCCTGAAGGTAGATATGTGATTGTCATAGGTCATTTATTTAACTGTGAAATGATTTTGATAAATATGTATGCACCCAATGTCGATGATAGGGAATTCATGCAAAATGTATTTGCATCCATTCAATTTGTGAACACTCATAAAATTAAAATGGCTGGGGACTTTGTTTTTTAAATCCAGACCTAGTTAGGTCTTCTGCCAAAGGGGTGATGACATCTAACACTGCAAAGACAATTACGCAATTTGTAACTGACCACAACTTATCAGACCACTGGAGATTTCTAAACCCAAACTCAAGAGCATATTCCTTCTACTCACCAGAGGATGATTGCTACTCAAGAATTGATTATTTCTTTGTAGATAACAACTTCTTGCCTACGATTAAATCTTGTAAGTATGACACTATTGTTATTTCTGACCATGCCCCCTTGATTTTGGAGCTAAAATCACTATGCCCCACATACTCATCTCGCAGATGGCGTCTTAATCCAATTTTATTAGCAGACGAGTACTGTACAGAATTTATATCCAAGCAAATCAATTTTTTTTAGAGACAAATACATCCTCAGAGGTTTGTGCAAGAATACTCCGAGAAAACCTGAAGGCCTTCTTAAGAGGACAGATTATCTCATATCTTTCCCATAGAAATAAATTGGAAACCAAGAAGGTATCAGTGCTAATCAACAAAATTACTAGAATTGATCAAGAACATGCCAAACAAGAGAGTGAGGTGCTTCATAGGAAAAGGCAGGCTCTGCATTCAGAGCTAAACCTCTTAACAACTAAATAAACTGAACAACTCATACTTAAATCAAGACATCATTATTATGAACATAGAGAGAAAGCTAATAAGATCTTAGCTCAACAAATCCACAAGCAAAAAGTTCTTAATGCAATCCCAGCAATCACCAACACAAATGGAGACAAAATCATTGACCATAAAAATATAATGCACACATTTAGAGACTACTATAAATCCTTATATTCTACTGAGATTAAAGAAGACAAGACACAATCTAATGCATTTCTGGATGCATTACAGATACCACAAATAGATACTCTTAGTGCAGAGGAATTGGATAAGCCTCTGGCACTAACAGAATTACTAGATGCTATAAACTCACTGCAGAGTGGGAAAGCAGCCGGCCCTGATAGCTACCCTGCCAAATTTTATAAAAAATTTTCAACTCAGCTAGCTCCCCTTCAGAGAGCTCCGGTAAGAAAAGAGGAGGGGGGCTGTGCATTTATGTGAACAATAGCTGGTGTACGAATTCCACCATAGTCACCAGACACTGCTCTCCAGACGTGGAGTTTATGACAATTAAATGCAGACCCATATACCTCCCCCGTGAATTCAATGCCATACTGCTAACTGCTGTGTACATAGCACCAGATGCTAATGCTAGCTCGGCTCTGGGGCTTTTGCATGACACCATCAGCAGTAAACAGAGCAAGTATCCTGAGGCTGTTCACATCAGTTTTGGGGACTTTAACCCTTTGCGGTCGTTAGGCCAGAAAACTGGCCTTAGTAAAAAGTGTGCTATAGGTCGTCAGGCCACCGCTGGTGGCCCTGCAAGTTTCTGACCGATTTGCACAGTCGCCTGGTCGGGAAAAGTGGCCTGTGTTATACCTACGTGCTTGAAAAAAATAACTGCTGTAATTATTGGCGTTTTTTCATTAATTAATTACGACTAATGTGGCGTGACGTTGAAAATTAAATACGACTGCAAAGGGTTAATCATGCAGATCTGAAAGCAGTTCTCCCCAAATTCCATTAACACATGCAACCAGGGGAGTAAAAACACTGGACAAGCTGTACACAAACCTCAGACAGGCCTATAGGGCTAAACCCCTAGCACACCTTGGCCAGTCTGATCACACGTCCCTGCGTCTGATCCCTAGATATAACCCTCACAGGAAACAAGCTCCCACTATGACCAGGACTGTTACCATATGGCCCGAGGAGGCCTCCCAACAGTTGCAGGACTGCTTCCAGAGAACCGACTGGGAGGTTTTTCATCACCAAGACTTGGAGAACCACACTACGGCAGTCCTGGCTTACTTCAGGTTCTGCACGGACAATGTCATCAGGGACAAGTGCATAAGGATTTATTCCAACAGGAAGCACTGGATAACGAGGGAGGTCCGGAGTCTGCTGAAAGCCAGGAATACTGCTTTCAGGTCTGGGAATGAGGCTCTTTACAGTGTAGCCAGAGTGAACCTGAAGAGAGGCATCCAAGAGGCCAAGGCAGCATACAGAATGATGATAGTGGACCATCTGATGAGCAACAACACCAGGCAGGTGTGGCAGGGTGTCCAGCACATCACCGACTACAAATCCACCAACTCCTCGGCCGCTGAGGGAGACGTTTCTCTGGCAGAGGAACTGAACATCTTCTTTGCCCGCTTTGAGGTGACACCAACAGCAGCTCTATCACAGCCACCTGTTCATAACAGCAACATACTTACAGTGGAAGAGTGTGAGGTGAGGTGGGTGATGAGGAAGGTGAACCCGAGGAAGGCTGCAGGACCCAATGGTGTGGCTGGACGGGTGCTGAAAGACTGTGCGGATCAATTGGCCGGAATCTTCACTAGGATTTTCAACCAGTCCCTGTCCCAGGCCACTGTCCCATCCTGCCTCAAATCCTCCATCATTGTTTCGCTGCCGAAAAAATCCATCACGAACAGTCTGAAGTGATTTCCGCCCAGTGGCACTCACATCTGTCATCATGAAGTGCTTTGAGAAACTGGGTGCGGAGTCATATCATCACCTGCCTGCCAGCAGACCTGGACCCATTTCAATTTGCTTACAAAGTAAAGAAATCCACGGAGGATTCTGTGGCCACAGCCCTTCATGCTGCCCTGACCCACCTGGAGCAACAGGGCAGTAACACCAGACTTTTCTTTGTGGACTTCAGCTCAGTGTTTAACACCATCAACGACTGGTGTCCAAACTGGCAGATCTGGGACTTTCATCACTCACCTGCAGTTGGGATACTGGACTTCCTGTCTGGTCAACTCCCAGAGGGTCAGGCTGGGTCCCCACAGGTCTCAGCCTCAACACCAGGACGCCGCAGGTTTGTATGCTCAGCCGCGCTCTCTACACATATGACTGTGTCCCCACTCATCATAGCAATAAGATCATAAAGTTCGCGGATGACATGACGGTCGTCGGACTCATCTCGGGCAAGGAGGGTGAGCTGGCATACAGGGACAAGGTAGAGCGGCTGTTAGAGTGGTGCAGAGTCAATAACCTGCTCCTCAACACCACAAAAACGAAGGAGCTTGATATTGACTTTAGAAAAAACAAAACTGACATCCAGCCACTCATCATTGGCGGGGTCTGTGTGGAGAGGGTCCGGGTGTTCAGGTTTCTGGGCATTGAGCTGGAGGATGACCGGACCTGGAGCGCCAACACCAAGAAGCTGCTGAAGAAGGTGCAGCAGAGACTGTATTTTCTGAGAATCCTCAGAAAGAACCATCTCCCCAAAAATCTGCACCTTGCCTTTTATCACTGTTCCATTGAGAGTGTGCTTACATACGGACTGTGTGTGTGGTACGGTAGCTGCACTTCCTCAGAAAGGAAAGCGCTCCACAGGGTCGTCAGCACAGCGGAGAGAGCAATTGGTTGTACTCTTCCCCACTCTGCAACAAATCTATACCTCCCAATGCCGCAAAAAAGCAATAGACATTTCACAGTATTCATCACATCCTGGTCATTGCCTCTTCCAGATTTTGCCATCGGGCAAGAGATACAGAGCAACGAAAACCAGGACAAACCACCTTAAAAACAGCTTTTATCCAAAAACAATCATGGCCCTGAACTCAGAATAAAACTGCTCCATATCATTCTCCCAATGTGCAATATAGACCTTAAGTCAACCAGTGCAATTTGTACATTTAACCAGTGCAATTTGTATATTTTGTAAAGTACTTTTATTACTATTCAGTTTGTTATTATCTTCTCTCTTCTTGTCTTTTTAACTCTTATGCCTCACACTGAGTCGACTGCACCTTCAATTTCGTTGTTCCTTTGTAAAAGTGACAATGACAATAAAGATCTGTCTATCTATCTATTTATCTATTATATTAGCAACATTTACAGAAGCTAGAGAAAATAAAATTCTACCTCAAACTTTTCAACAAGCATTAATTAATGTCTTTCCTAAAAAAAAAAAGGATTATTACAATGTGCATTGTACAGACCAATTTCACTTCTGAATAATGATATTAAGATACTCGCCAAAATCCTAGCTAGAAGGATGGAAAAAGTCCTGCCTTCGGTAATATCACAAGACCAAACTGGATTTATTAAAGACTGACACTTAGCTTCCAATATTCAATGCCTGTTTAATGTAATATATTCAATGACAAAGTCAAGCTCCACGGAGATATTATTATCATTGGATGCAGAAAAATCATTTGACATAATTGAATGGAACTACCTTTTCACTACATAGGAAAAATTTGGGTTTGGCCCAAACATTTGTGCATGGATCAAACTACTGTATACTAATCCAGAAGCTTCCGTTTGTATTAACAAAACTAATTCAGAGTTTTTTAAACTAGAGTGTGGTACTAGACAAGGATGCCCCTTGTCACCACTGCTTTTTGCAATCGCCATTGAGCCACTGGCAATTCATTGTCGAAATGCTATGGAGATGAAGGGGATTATCAGAGAAGAACTAGAACAGAAAGTTTCTCTATATGCAGATGATATGGTACTATATATATCAGATCCACAAAATACTGTGCCTGCAGTCCTAACAGCATTAACAGAATGTCAAATGATTTGCAGTCTCAGAATCAATCTGAATAAAAGTGAGCCATTCCCAGTGAATTCTCAAGCATACAATATTAGTTTGGACACCTTCCCTTTTATCATCGCAGATCAGTTTAAATACCTAGTGATAAATATCACAAGTAAACATAAAGCTCTTTATCAATGAAATGTTGCTGTCTGTATGGAACAAATTAAGTAAGACTTGCATAGATGGTCAACCCTTCATCTCACTTTAGCTGGAACAGTTAACATTGTTAAGATGAACATCCTTCCTAAGCTTCTCTTTTTATTTCAAAACATTCCAATATACAGCAATAGATCATTTTTTACGAAATTAGATTCAACCATAATCTCATTTATTTGGAATTCAAATTATCTACGTATCCAAAGGGTGACCCCACAAAGACCTAAGGTGGAATTTGGCATGGCCCTACATACCTTTCAATTTTATTACTGGGCAGCAAACATACAAACTATAAAAACATGGATGGACATGGACACAAATAGATAAACATACACTGGCTTGGTCCGCAACAGAAATAAAATTCTGCAGAACTTCTTTATATTGCTTGCTTTGCACCCCAATAAAAACAAGTTATCCCCAATATACTAACAACCCAATTGTGCTTCACTCAATCAGAATATGGAACCAATGTAGGAAGTATTTTAAGACAGAGAAGCTTTTCTCTGTGGCACTTCTGCATGAGAACCACCTTTTCCCACCCTCTCAAACAAATGCAGTTTTTAATGCCTGGAAAACATTCGGAGAAAATCGCTTAGAGATCTGTACATAGACAACGTCTTTGCATCCTATGAACGATTACATTCCAAATTTAACTTTCCAGCAACACATTTCTTTCACTACCTTCAAATTCAAAACTTTGTTAAACAGAACCTGCCCAATTTTCCTTACCTCCCACCTACTTCTATGCTGGAAAAAATATTGCTCTGTCTCGAGGACTTAGTATTTCCATAACAAATAAAACTATTTTACAGTCCCTACCTTTCAAAGACCCAAGACAACAGTGGGAAAAGGATCTCTCACTCAACATTTCAGAAAAGTAGTGGAAAGGAGCAAAGCATAGAATTCACTCGAGCTCCATATGCGCAAAGCATAGATTATTCAACTCAAAATTATATATCAAGCGCATCTCTCTTGTTTAAAATTGTCCAAAATGTTTCCCGGGCAAGATCCAACCTGCGTATGCCGCAATCAAGTTCCGGCCTCACTGGGCCACATATTTTGGGCCTGCACCAAATTAACATCATTTTGGACCAAAATCTTTAAATACCTCTCAGACAGCCTTGGTGTCACAATCCCTCCTAATCCACTAACAGCTGTGTTTGGTGTATTTCCAGATGGGCTTAAAGTGGAGAAGGACAAATTGTAATTGCCTTTACTACACTACTGACACATACTTATCTTGCTCAACTGGAAGAATCCTAACTCTCCTATTCTAAGTTAGTGGGTAATTGATGTACTATGTAGTAGTAATGATTTACTATTTGAAACTGGAAAAAATCAAATTCGCACTTAGAGGATCTAAACAAAACTTTTTCAAAACCTGGCAGGATCTAATCAGTAACACTTTAGAATAAGCATTTAAATTACTCCATTTATTTTTATTAGTTTATTAATTTATCTATTTACTTATTTTTACTAGCATAAAGTTTTACACTGTTGGCCTAGCTCTCCTTGTCAGGGATGGGGGTTAATTTGTTTCAAACTTTAAAAAAAAAAAAAACTTGAGTTACGTGTATGGAATGTTATTTGATTTTAATAAAATCAATAAAATTATAAAGAAAACCTCACAGAAAATAACACAGGCATAGATACAAAGACAAAATCAAAAACACATAATAATGCAAGTATGCAGAGCTTAACTAATTAATAAAAAAAAAGAATAAAAAATCAACAGAGAAGATGTAAAACAAGGATTTGAACTCCAGCCAAGGGAGGAACCCTGGATGACATATAACAGCTAGCCTCTGGCATCATATACAGTTAGGTCCATAAATATTTGGACAGATACAACTTTTTTCTAATTTTGGTTCTGTACATTACCACAATGAATTTTAAATGGAACAACTCAGATGCAGTTGAAGTGCAGACTTTCACCTTTAATTCAGTGGGGTGAACAAAACGATTGCATAAAAATATGAGGCAACTAAAGCATTTTTTTAACACAATCCCTTCATTTCAGGGGCTGAAAAGTAATTGGACAAATGAAATAACTGGAAATAAAATGTTCATTTCTAATACTTGGTTGAAAACCCTTTGCTGGCAATGATAGCCTGAAGTCTTGAACTCATGGACGTCACCAGATGCTGGGTTTTCTCCTTTTTAATGCTCTGCCAGGCCTTTACTGCAGTGGCTTTCAGTTGCTGTTTGTTTGTGGACCTTTCTGTCTGAAGTTTATCGTCTTCAACAAGTGAAATGCATGCTCAATTGGGTTAAGATCAGGTGACTGACTTGGCCATTCAAGAATTTTCCACTTCTTTGCTTTAATAAACTCCTGAGTTGCTTTGGGCGGCGTTTCATGATAAAGATCGACAATGACACAAAACATACAGCCAATCAATTTGACTGCATTTAGCTGGATTTCAGCAGACAGTATGTCTCTGAACACCTCAGAATTCATTCGGCTGCTTCTGTCCTGTGTCACATCATCAATAAACACTAGTATCCCAGTGCCACTGGCAGCCATGCACGTCCAAGCCATCACACTGCCTCCACCGTGTTTTACAGATGATGTGGTATGCTTTGGATAATCAGCTGTTCCACACCTTCTCCATACTTTTTTCTTGCCATCATTCTGGTAGAGGTTGATCTTGGTTTCATCTGTCCAAAGAATGTTTTTCCAGAACTGTGCTGGCTTTTTTAGATGTTCTTTAGCAAAGTCCAATCTAGCCTTTCTATTCTTCAGGCTTATGAGTGGCTTGCACCTTGCAGTGTACCCTCTGTATTTACTTTCATAGAGACTTCTCTTTATGGTAGACTTGGATATCGATACGCCAACCCCCTGGAGAGTGTTGTTCACTTGGATGGCTGTTGTGAAGGGGTTTCTCTTCACCATGGAAATGATTCTATGATCATCCACCACTGTTGTCTTCCGTGGACATCCAGGTCTTTTTGTGTTGCTGAATTCACCAGTGCTTGCTTTCTTTCTCAGGATGTACCAAACTGTACATTTTGCCACTCGTAATATTGAAGCAATTTCTCAGATGGGTTTTTTGTGTTTTCGCAGCTTAAGGATGGCTTCTTTCACCTGCATGGAGAACTCCTTTGACCGTTTGTTGTCTGTTCACAGCAAAATCTTCCACATGCAAGCACCACACCTCAAATCAACTCCAGGCCTTTTATCTGTTTAATTGATAATGACATAACAACGGACTTGCCCACACCTGCCCATGAAATAGCCTTTGAGTCAATTGTCCAATTACTTTTGACCCCCTGAAATGAAGGGATTATGTTAAAAAAATGCTTTAGTTGCCTCACATTTTTATGCAATCCTTTTGTTCACCCCACTGAATTAAAGCTGAAAGTCTGCACTTCAACTGCATCTGAGTTGTTTCATTTAAAATTCATTGTGGTAATGTACAGAACCAAAATTAGAAAAAAATTGTCTCTGTCCAAATATTTATGGACATAACTGTAGTTGTTCAATACCTGTCCACTTGACCCTATCCCCTCAAATCTCCTCCAGGTATTTTTCTCCCTCAGTCATTTCTGCAGTTACTCTCTTCATCATCACCTCACTCAATACAGGGATGTTTCCTTTTTTGTTCAAAAAGGCCCTTATAACTCCTATCTTCAAGAAGCACACTCTTGACCCATCTCAATTAGGTAATTACAGATTAGTGTCTCTCATCTCCTTTCTATCCAAAACACTAGAACATGTTGTCTCTAACCAAGTCTCTTACTTTCTGCTACTGGGCAGACTGCCTCGTAATCAGTCAAGATTCAAGAAAGGCCACTCTACCAAGACAGCTCTACCCACCATTGTTGACAGTTTAGAGAAGACCAGAACTACCAACATGTCATCTGTTCTCATCCTGCTAGATCTCTCCTCTGCCTTTAACACAGTCAACCACCAGGTCCTTTTTTGCACCTTTTCTGACCTGACCTTGGCATCACTGAGACTACTCTTGTGTAGTTTGAATCCTACCTCTTAGGCAGATCCTACCATGTTTCCTGGAGTGGAAAGATGCCTATGGTGCACCAGACAAGCACTGGAGTTCCCCAAGGGTCGGTGCTGGGCCCTCTTTCTCTATACCTCCTCAATAGTTCCTATAATCCAGACCCATGGATTTTAGTATTAGTACTATGCTGATGATATATAGCTATACCTATCATTCCCTCCAGAGGATCACACAATATTAGTTAGAATCTCTGTAAGTTCACAAATATTGCAAACTGGATGAAGGAACACCATCTCCAGTTCAGCCTGGCAAAGACAGACCTTCTTGATATCATAGCTTGACTATCTTTTTAGCACTCTATGTCTGTGCAGCTTGGTTTGTTATTGTTAACACCCACAAAGTTGGTAAGCAACCTTGGGGTGATGATTGAGGACCAGTTGTTCTTCTGGGACCATGTTGCTGTGGATTCTCAGTCTTGCAGATATATTCTGTACAATATCCAAAAAATTACATTGTATCTGACAGATTATGCAGCATATCCAGGCACTGGTCTTATTATGTCTGGGCTACTTCAACTCTTCTGGCTGGGGTATTGGCATGTGTTACTAAGCCACTAAAGATAATTCAAAATGTAGCAGCACATGTGATGTTCAACCAGCTAAGGAAGGCAAATGTCAGTCTTCTTTTTACATCTTTACACTGGCTTCCTGTATTGGCACATATTGAAGTCAAATCATTAATGTTTTGTTGTGATGTGAGATTTTGTATTTTAAAGTTGATAAATATTTTGTATGTGTTTATTTGTAACTTAGGCAAAGCAATGTAATATTAGTGTTATATTATTGATAATAACAGCAATGGTTTGATGGTTTAAGAACCCCTTCCCCCCTTTAGGAATGAGTCTCTTTGAATTTTAAGACAGAGTTGGGGGAAGTGCCTGAAACAAGTTTGGTAAATGTTTCTCTTAAGTCTCTCAACCCCCATAGGAAAGCCAGGCTGCCTAACTGCCAAGCTTTACCTCAACATATGGTTTTGGGGGATGGCAGGTGTAAGTAAAGGTGTTCTATCCCCCCATTGGCCTGAAGTATGGCTGCTTGGAACTGGCTTGTATCAGAAGCCTTTAAGTACTATGACGCCCTATTGACTCTAGGGGCTGGACAGAAGATCTATAAATTTGCTCACTCCCTCACTCTCACCAAACTGATGCATGAACTGAAAAGGACAACACAATGAAAAGCACAGCTCGGCAGCCATATTGAGACAGGCATACGGCCTGTTCTGAAGAAAGCTGACCACAAATGATGCCTTAACTAGAGACATTTTAAGTAACTAACAAGTCTGTGTGCCACCTGAAACTACACATCACCATTTATCAGGTTGTATGGTTGCCAATAATAAAATGTACTTTGCATATTGTTATTATTTATGAATATTACCAATAATACACTGTTTAAATTGTAACTTAACTCCTGCTTCTCTTTTACTACACCTAATTGCCTGAGGTTATACATGTAGAAGGGAAGGTGGGGAGAAGTTATATGGTACAGTACTTTATAAGCAGTGGTAAGTCTGGGAGATTTGAGGCATTTTGACAAAGGCTACATATTAATAATACAAAAGGGGAAAGTACCAAGACAAAACATGCTTGCTTACAGAGTAGTCAATAGGTCTGCACTTATATACATTTAGACACCTCTGAAGTACTATGATCCTTCTGAACAACTCAGGTCTGCAGTTGAACAGAGTCAGGGTATGCTACCTCTGTGTGGTATCAAATCTAAATCCAGACTAATCCAGAAGTTGTGTAGCTCCTGGTCGGTGGAACGAGCTGCCCACCTCCATCCAAACTGCTGACTCTCACATTATATTTAAGAAGCATTTGAAGACACTCTTTTTTGGTTAATCTCTGCCTAATTGATATTTACTATTAGGTATTAAAATCTAGAAATTGTATTGTGTTCTGAGCTCTTCCCTTTTGATGATCAATTTTGTACCCTTGTCCTGTAACATTTATTTTCCAAACAGTTCGATCCCCATTCATTCCTATATTTGCTGTTTTCAGTAGTAAGCTGCTCTCTTTGTTAATATTATACAGTACACACATACACTTGTTTTGCGTCTGTACTTTCCGCTGTTACTTAGAGTCAGATCGGGGGGGGGGGGGGGGGGGGGGGTGTAATGTTAGAGCACATGAGCTTATTCAGTGCAGCAGGATCAACACACATGTTGATCTTTTTTTCTTTCAGTACATGTGCCTTCCCTGTTTATTTATATATTTAGTGACTTTTCTGCCTGTCTGTCTCTCCATTATGCAGTGCTCTGTCTGTCCGTGTGTTATGGATCTTAAAAATAACAGTTATAAGGACACTTGTTCATGTTAATTGCAGTCTCAATTGTTAAAAAATATTTTAAAAGGAGCATCCCACATGAAAATATAACGATCTAATTAACTGATACCATACCAATTTATAAATTTTATGTCCGTTTGAGGTTAAAAAGAAAAAAAAAAGAACACTTTCTCCTCAATGGGGAATTGAATTCAGGTCTCTGAGGTACGGTAAGCCTGCTGCGCTCTGAGACAGCAAATCTTACCGCTACACCACAGAAGCTGTTGTTTTGTTCTTGATCCTTTTGTGAAAGTGTTTATATGATGTTTGGACTTCATGCTTCACACATTCTATAGTTTATGCCTACATTTTGTAACATTTATTATTAAAATATGAAAAAGTTTCTGTTTTAACAGTTTGTTTACACAGATTACTGTAGAAACGGAACACACATGAAATGCGTGTGTTCCAAATAACAATCTATTATTTCCACTCTAAAACTCCACTTCACTCCCAGATAAACAATCAAGGCATGAGCTGGGAGATGCTCTTGCACATTCTAAGTCGGTGGGGGGATAGAATAGCCGGCTGCTTGCAGCTTGGTTTTATCGGCACATTTAGAGGACAAAGGACGCTGGCAGAGAGGTGCGAATGGTTTTAAGGTGGGACGGATCTACGAGTTTTTTCATAGACTCTGGTAATTCTAGTGTTAAAAGTAGTATTAGAAATACAATGTGCACAGCCTACTGTTAAGTTCTTTCTTGTATGTAAAATTAACATTGCCATTCTCCAGTGCCATGACAAAAATACATCACTTCATTTTAGTGGGCAAAAAACACAAATTTGGTACTAGGTTTTAGGAAACATTATTTACTATTTATCAATGCATGCTGTGGAAATACTTCGTAAGAGAAAGAAAAAAAAGAAGCTCCACAAAAATGAAGTTTTGGGGACCGTCCCCGTATATTGTCCAATGGACAAAAATAAAGCAAAGAAAAGGGTTGCAGTGATCAAAAGTACTTGTAATTCGTAACAATTGACAGTTTACATGAAACAAAATGGTGTTTATATACAGTATCAAAATGGAGGACAGGAAGTGGTTGGCAGGAGATGACGTCAAAAACAGGAGATGGAAGTGATTTCATCAGTGGTGGCCAGAAGTGATGACACACGTGGCGCCAGAAGTGACGTCTTGGCGGCCATTTTGGAACCCGGAATTGAAGTGTCTACTTTTCTTAAGAGATCTGGGTAAGTACCACGTGACAACCCCCTGTCTTGCGATGTTTCACTTACCTTTGGGCTTTTTGACTGCCTCCTAAGCGCGCATGTGTGACATGACCCCACCCTCAGCCCTGACCTATTGAGAGGTCGTGGGCATGGGAGAGAGCATCCGTGTTGGCCTGCAAAGAACCTTTACGATAAACAACACTAAAACGATAACGTTGAAGGTCCAAAAACCACCTAGTGACACGGGGATTAGACTTCCGGTGAAAGGACATCCACTGTAGGGCAGCATGGTCCATCACCAGTGTAAATTCCCGCCCCAATAGGTAGTACCTTAACTGCGTGATAGCCCATTTGATCACCAAGGCTTCTCGCTCCACTGCAGCATGCCTGGTCTCCCGGTCCAGCAGTTTCCGGCTGAGATACATAATGGGGTGTTCAGCACCTTCAATGAATTGGCTCAATACAGCACCTAATCCTGTGTCCGATGCATCGGTCTGGAGTATGAAGGGGAAAGAAAAAGGAGATTTCAAAACAGGTGCTGACGTAAGGGCCAATTTTAAGTCACTGAATGCAGTATCAGCCTGATCATCCCATACCACTTTTAAGGGTGCTTGTTTCTTTGTCAAGTTAGATAAGGGCAAAGCAATCTCAGAGAAATGAGGTACAAAACAGCAATAGTAGCCTGCTAAGCCCAGAAATGCTTGTACTTCCCCCTTAGTCACCGGACAGGGCCAATTTATGATGGCATCAATTTTGGAGCATTGTGGTTCAACAGAACCCCTAGGATAGCCCAAATATTTGGCTTCCTTTAATCCATAGAAACATTTCTTAGGATTAATGCGAAGTCCGGCACGTGCTAGTATTGACCTGCCATACATGTTCCTCCCATGTGCCGGAATAAATGACAACATCATCTAGATAAGCAGCACTAAATGAATTGTGGGGCCGTAGCAGTGTATCTACCAGACATTGGAAGGTTGCTGGTGCCCCATGCAAGCCAAAAGGGAGAACAGTGTATTGTCAATGTCCACTTGGAGTACAAAAAAAACGTTTTTTTCTTTAGCGGAGGCCGTTAAAGGAATTTGCCAATACCCTTTAGTCATATCGAGTGTAGTTAGGAATTGAGCGTTACCAAGCCGATCGAGTAGATGATCCACTCGCGGTATGGGATATGCATCAAATTTAGAGACCTGATTAAGTCGTTGGAAGTCATTGCAAAACCTCCACAACCCATCAGGCTTAGGAACTAAGACAATTTGACTAGACCAGGGGCTATAACTTTCTTCAATAACCCCTAATTCTAGCATTAGTCTAATTTCCAACTCTACTTCCGCCTTCTTTGCCTCCAGGAGCCTATAGGGTCTTTCTCTGACAATTACCCCTGGGTCAGTGATGATGTCATGTTCAATCAGTGTAGCTCGTCCAGGGAACTCGTTCACTACTTCAGGTATTGACAGGATAGCCATCTCTAGGTCCTGTTTTTGTTCTGGGGTTAAATAAGGTCTGAAATTAAGACTAGATTTTGACATGAAAAGGGAGCAAGGCTGGCAGGAGGAGGAATCAATTTCCCTGTCTTTCCATGGCTTCAACAAATTAATATGATATACTCGCTCACTCGGTTGATATTTTGGTTGTTTTACCAAATAATCTACGAGTCCTTTTCTTTCCTTAATTTCGTAATGGCCTTGCCAATGTGCCAATAATTTGGAATCGGAGCTAGGAACGTGCACCATTACACGATCACCCGGGACAAATTCCTGAATGGTGGTGTTTCTATTGTAATAAGGAGACTGCGCTGCTTGACCTTTTTCTAAATTTTCTTTTAGTATTGGTCTAATTTTTTCCAATCTATCGCGTAATTGAGCAACATATTCAAATATATTTGGGGTAGGAAGGACCTCCTCTTCCCAACCTTCTTTTAACATATCCAATAGGCTACGGGGTTGTCTTCCATACAGTAATTCAAATGGAGAAAAACCTTTAGAGGCCTGTGGGACTTTCCGATAGGCACAAAATACTGGGGGAAGTAACTGATTCTAGTTTCTTCCATCCTCGTTAACTACATTTCATAACATCTGTTGTAACGTTTAATTAAATCGTTATACCAACCCGTCCGTCTTTGGATGATAGACAGATGTTTTCAGATGTTTTATCTTGAGTAATTTAGCCACCTCCCTGAATGTCTCCAAAGTGAAGGGAGTCCCTTGATCCGTAAGAACCACTTTGGGGATCCCTACACAAGCGAATATACCTACTAATTCCCATACGATGTTTTTAGAAGTAGCTGAGCGCAGGGAAACAGCTTCTGGAAATCGAGTGGCATAATCTACTAGAACTAAAATATATTTATGGCCTCTCAACAAGGGTTCTAACGGTCCTACAAGGTAAATACCGACTCGTTCTAAGGGTATATCAATAAGGCAAAGAGGGACAAGAGGAGCACAGTCCCTCCTAGGAATCTGATGAAGTTGGCATTCGGTACAAGAAGCGCAAAATCGTCGGACCTCCTTAACAAATCGGGAAGCAAAAATGGAAATATTGCTCCCAAATTTGAACATTGGTCTTACCTTCACGCCATTTACAATAACTGCACCAGTATAAGGAAGAGACAAAGGGTTAATCACAATGGCAGAGTACCTTTCTCCCTTAACCAGCGAGCAGTCTATTGGCTCATTGGTGCAGGTTGGGGACAGATGACCAACCTCCCCACACTTGAAACAGTGGGGAAGGCCAAAATGCTTGTCCCTTTGATGGACAGCAGACTTGGGAGCTCATTGAGAGGGCTCAGGGGCTGCCCCACGTGCCTGTTGGGTACGGCGAGAGGACCGTTCTGATCTCCCTGATTTACAAGCCAGCCAGTGATGTTCTGCGACCTTGTCCATATCTTCAAAATTTTGTTTCCGGATCTGCTGGGCAATGTTTTCAGAGAGGGCATGAATAAAGGTTTCGCACACTAACAGCTCAGCCATCTTGTGGGAATTATTAATATCAGGCCATAGCCAATGACACACCTTACTCCACACCTTGAACGTCTGTGTTCGTAAAGGTCGTTCGGGATCAAATTGCCACTCCCTCCATTCTCTCACCTGCTGTTCCTGAGAGATGCCGTAGCGTTTAAACACCTCGGTTTTTAAAACGTCATAGTCTGTGGCCTGCTCCTCAGTTAAATCATAATAGGCCCTCTGCGCTATCCCCATCAGGTAGGGATCCAGTAAGTATGCCCATTCTGACCCCGGCCATGTGTTTTGCTTAGTGGTATGTTCAAAAATCAAACAATAGGATTCAGTGTCATCCTCCTCAGTTAAATACATAAGCTGAGTAGGTAATGACCAAGTGGCCTCCATCTGTACCGCGGCTGCAGCACGAGCCTCTGATTTGGCAAGCTGGGTCCGTGTCTTGCCCATCTGTACCTTTAAGGTACGTAGTTCGGCCATGATAATGGAAAGGACAGTGTTCAAGTCTTGTTCTTCTGTCATTTCGAACAAAAATAACCCTGCAGGCTACGCCAATTGTGGAAATACTTCATAAGAGAAAGAAAAAAAAGAAGCTCCACAAAAATGAAGTTTTGGAGACCGTCCCCATATATTGTCCAACGGACAAAAATAAAGCAAAGAAAAGGGTTGCAGTGATCAAAAGTTCTTGTAATTCGTAACAATTGACAGTTTACATGAAACTAAATGGTGTTTATATATAGTATCAAAATGGAGGACAGGAAGTGGTTGGCAGGAGATGACGTTGAAAACAGGACACGGAAGTGATGTCATCAGTGGTGGCCGGAAGTGATGTCATAAGTTGCTCCGGACATGACATCTTGGTGGTCATTTTGGAACCCAGAATTGAAGTGTCTACTTTTCTTCGGGTTTTCCTGTTGGGAGATTAAGAGATTTGGGAAAGTACCGTGTGACAACCCCCTTTCTTGCGATGTTTCACTCACCTTTGGGCTTTTTGACTGCCTCCTAAGTGCATGTGTGTGAGAATGCTAAATTAAATGGTAATTTTTATATGTCCCCATGTAAGTAAACGTGGGAGTACATGAATGTACCTGGCAGTGTACAGAAACCCATCCAGTGCTACCTTGCATGCAACAATCCATTAAATGATTTAAGTGTGGTAGAAAAAAGATGGATGGATGACTGTAATAATACAGACAGCCATGTTCAGGCCTCTGAAATGTGACAATACAGTCCTACAAGTGACATTTAACATTGAATAATCTGTGATGTTTGCTTAATGGACAAGATGCAGAATGCTTCAATCTACAGGTGGCTGATGCTGATCTCCCTGCATTTACCTGCTGCCTGTCATTGTTATTTTCATCTGTGCTTGGCAGATGAAAATATACAGAAAGTCTCTTGTACATTGTGTGAGTGAGCACAGCATTCAACCATCAATTATCTTGTCATTGTGCTTGCTTGTCTGAAAGCTCATTCATAGTGCTTTTAAAATGCAAAATCTTTTAGTGTTTACAGAGCATTACAATTTGCCACAATCTGTGTTGGGAAGCTGTCCTTTTTTATTCGCTGTGTAATCCACAAATTATTGTATTTGGAGAGCATATTTTATCCTTTGCCGCAATTGACTTGTGAAGTTCTGAAAGGAATACATTTATCTTTCTAATGGGCTTCATGAGTGATCAAATCTCATGTTTTATCATTGCTCTCACGTCACACCATTATAGGATATGCAAGGACCAAAAATGGCATTGCAGTCTCTATTTGGAAACCTCAGATTATCTTGGACTGAATAACTGATTTACATTTTGTATTTTCTCCTCTTACAACTACCTTCCTCATAATCGTGTGGGTTTCTTTGTGTTGTAACTATATTGAGATTATGCCTGTAATGCTATACCAAATAAAGCATAACTGATTCAATCATACTTTGCAGTGTAGAACAGCATAATGCTTGGACTTTTTACAGTTCTCATCTAAAGTAAATATGAAATGAAAAATTCTGTAATCTTCTCAAATTTTAAGTGACCACAATCAGTTCCTCAGATGAACTTCTCTAGTGAAATTTTCATTTCCTACCCAAATCATATATTCAGGGGCTTATGTATTTTCTTTGACATTACCTCTGCTTCATTCTGCATTTGAAGTAAATCAACATTGCAAAATGAGGTCACACTGTAATTATTATGGTAGTTTTCTCTCATTTTTGTACTATTCCAATCATACATAAAGGCTCCAAAAAGTTGTGTGTCTTGTCTTTGACATTACCATTGCCTTCCTCTACAAATTCAGTAAATCAAAAAAAAAAATGAGGTCAAACTGTAATTAACTGCTGCAGAGGTCAAACTGTAATTAGTTGCTTATCTAGACAGCATCAGTGTGTCAGTAAATCACAGGGGACATAGCCCATATAAATGGGCAAAACAGTCCCACCGATATCAGAATAAGGTCAAATTGTCAGTGCTATGTGGCCAATAAAAATGATGGTTACATCTTTAAATGATGCTTTCTAGATATTAAATTGCTTTACATTTCTTGATTGTTTTTTTATATCTTTATTCTATAGCAGTGGCAATCAAGCTAGCAAAAGTGAGGTTGACAAATGACCTTATGGCAGTGATGCTAGGTGTGCTCATTAGCACCCATTCTGAACCTTTGTGAGTATGAACAATACCAAGGATCGACGTAATGCCCATGTTAAATGTGTAGTTATTTAAAATGTCAAAAACATTAAAGTGACTTCAAAATGACAATAAATTGAATGACAGAGTGAGCTGAGGGTCACGTCCTCTTCTGTGCCTTGTTCATTCTTCATGTCAGGAGATTGCAGTTAATAAATCATAAAATGAGGCATACTTCGGGTTTTCTGTCTGTTTTATACAATTCTATCTATTAATCTTTTTTACACAGACATTTAGTTTGAACTTAGTGAACTTGTCTTTTCAATTGTTTTCTTACATGTTGTATATAATGTTTTGGGACGGGTGTCCATTTCATTTTATTTTTAAAGTTATTTTTATTATATCAGTTTTTTTATAGACACATACTTCTTTATGCTGATTTTTGTTTTGTTTTTTTTTGCTCTTTTTAATTAAAAAAAATTCTATAGAAAAAGGTTAGCATTTTTATTCTCAGCTGGGGTTTTTACATTATAACTTTAATTTTGAAAAGCTGGAGCCTCCTTTTTTTGGTACAGCTTTGTGTTATTCTATGTGCATATCAAACATGTCCCTGTGAACATTTATAATGTTTGTCAGCAGTGTCATAGAATTCAGTACATTCCTACTGGCAGCCTCAAGAAGAAAATAACCAGTAAGCTGGGTTGCTTTTTTTAAGAAAGGCAGTCACACTGTTTAAAACTGTTGTACATCATATTATCTACCTGCAACCCTCAGTTGGATTAAACAGGTTGGTTGGATGGATCATGTCATCTTTTGAACTATATTGTAATTATAATGAATTATTCATATATTCATTCAGCCCTGTCAAACCTTCAGCTCCCTACCAAGTTGCAATTTGGGTAAACAGGCAATTAGCAGTGGTGGCCACTTCAAGAGAACAAAGGCTAGATGTTCCTTTCTAAAATGCTTCAAGGAAAAAATACACAAATGAATGAAAAAGAAGTTGAATTATATGAACATTTTCTCATGGAAGAAAATCAAAGCAATCCAAATATACAATAAACTAAGTACTCTATTGTTATTTTAATGTAATTGCAGCAGGATAATAATATTCCATATTCCAATTAATACATATGAATTATTCATTTTGAAATTTCTTGGCTCTAGGCTGGGTGCAGACAAGGACAACTACCCTCGCATCAGTTATTAAAATCACTTAAACCTATTCAGGTTAATGTGAGGCACAGCCTAAACTGCTGGCATCAGGTATAATGCAGAGATCAGTAAAAGGATTAAAACTACTGTATAGGCCTGGGCTGCGAGAAATTTCATGAAGGGTTGCGACTGGGGGTGGCGGGGTCAAAAATTTCTGTGAACCACAAAATTAAGCAACATTCATAAAAACAATACAGTAGTTCTAATGAGAAAGAGAGGTCAACTTAAACTGTATGCTTGACTGATATTAAACAGAAATATTAAACAATAAACCCCAAATAAATTTCTTGATTCTAAATGCATTTTTTACAATATACATATCATTTAGTGATATTATTTGCTATATAATAAAACAGTAAAGTCTGTGTGACCATTCCCTCTGAGCAATCTTTGGTGATATAACAAAATTATCAAGTGCGAGTGTCAGACATACAAGCGGGAGAAACAGCATGGGAGGCATACGGAAAGTTACCTTCAATGAAAGCAAGCAGAAAAACAGACAGGATGTGAGAAAGCTGTCCTGAAAAAAATGACAAGAGTCTGAGAAACAGACTTAACGGGAACACACTTGATAGGGAAGAAGTGTTTTCACACACCTGAATGCCAAGGAAAATAGCTGAAAGTACTCATGGGGCAATATTTTTAAATTATTTTATTACTTGTCTTCGATAGGTAGTGTGGCTAGCAGGCCAAATGACTGATAAAGTCCAAGATTGTAAAGGTTGAATAGAGAAGACTATAATGAGAGTTAAATCAAAGTTGTACTTGGCACTTATGTTGTCCAAACTTAATAACGTTTTCAGTTAGTTCATTCTTACATTCAAGAGACCTAGTTTGGTATAAAGACCAAATCATTAGAGTCCAGATAAACATGCATTTAACATGCTTGTTTTCGGCCAAATTTTGACATTTCCCAATGAGTTAAATGACTCTTCCACTCTGCAAACTGTTATAGGTAATGTTAGAGCAATAAGAACAGCTTGTTGAATATGAAGAAAAAGATCAGTGTACTTCAGCTAATCAACTGTCTGTAATTTTCATGTCAGAAAGTGATGGGAAATGACTGAAAACTGCAGCTGCTCTATTATGTCAATTTGCTAGTATTAATTTAGAAAAAGTTCAGTGCTGTAGGAAATAACTTATTCACCAGGCTAATAAAATATTGTAACTGCACTGACAAGCTGCACCAGCCAGGGGATGAGACACTCATAGTATATGTTGGCATTCTATAACTAGCATCAGGGACGCCTATAAAAATGGCAAGCATACAATGTCACAAATAGAATTCCATCTACTGTGGCAATGGTGATCAGTCTGTTTAGGGATAGTGAGCAACATAAAAGATCCATGTAAAGAGCAAAAGGATCCATTCTGGCAGTGAGCAAAAATGTTACAATATCCACACACACTTAAAAAAACAATGACCTACTTTTTAAAACTTAATAGACTCAATATCTGTATGCAGTATGCAAGTTAACACTAAAATACGAGATTGTAAGCATACCGTTTAATATGCTACTGTGTTCTGTGCAAAATCTATTTCATAAAAACCTGATTTTGTTACTAAATGTGGTACAGCAGACACATAGCTAGATTAAGCACTGCCAAGCAAGCAATACTGTAGATCTAATCACAGGATCTATAGGTCTTGTGATGAAATTCTGGAGTTTTTAGAGACTTATTTAAGGATCTTGCATTCTACCCTTGTCCAGCTTTGCTTGGTTGTCCTGGCCTGATAAGTTGGCAGTTTTTTGAAATCTTCTCCACTTGATGATCATGGATGATCTTCATGGCAATGGAATGGTGGCTTTCCAATTGATATGAGGTCCTTTTAAATCCCCTCTGAAACTCATAGGCATTTAGAAGATCTTTCTAAAGTCCTCAAAGAGCTCTTTTGATCTAATTATGATAATAACAGACACGTCAGCAACAAAGAGCAAACTAAACTAAATGAGGTTTAAAGGAGACTGGTTCTCCCAAGATTCTCTATAATGATGTTCTAATCATTGTATTCTAATTTAAGTATTTAGAAGTATTGATACTGTATATATATATATATATATATATATAGGGGTATGCTTACTTTTTCCACATACAAAATTTGCATTAATTTTATTTAAATTATATGATAGTCTACAAAATTTAAATGAGGCATGATGTTTGTTATATCACCTTTATCAGCTAATGTTTAACTGAAGATCCATTGTTTTTATCTATATATATAAAGGAGAGTTGGGATCCGAGAGACTGTGTTTGTGTGTTTGTGGAGGGATGGAGAGTTAAGGCGGGTGTTGGAGTCACGTGATCATCTCCCCTCCCATTCACCTCATTTCATTCACTTCATTTCGCTCCGAGCTGAGCTCCGCTGAGCTCTGCATCTGGCGCGGTCTGCCTTTCTGTTTCCCTTAGTGTTTAAAGTCCTTTCTCCTTAACTGATTTACTGTTTAGTAGATGGGGTGCTTACTGAATAGTATATTTTCCTTTAGTGTTTCTACTTAGTGTTTCTTAGTGTTTAGTAGACGCGGTGTGTGAAAGGAGAGTTGGGATCCGAGAGACTGTCTTTGTGTGTTTGTGGAGGGATGGAGAGTTAAGGCAGGTGGGGGAGTCACGTGATCATCTCCCCTCCCATTCACCTGATTTCATTCACTTAATTTCGCTCTGAGCTGAGCTCCGCAGCTGACGTGGTCTTGCCATTCTTTTTCCATAGTGTTTAGTCATTTCTCCTTTACTGATTTACTGTTCAGTAGACGCGCTACTTACTGAATAGTATTTTTTCCTTTAGTGTTTCTACTTAGTGTTTCTTAGTGTTTAGTAGATGCGATGTGCTGGTGTTCCCGGCGGTGTTGCGGTTTAGTGTTACTTTCTACTTCGTTTTTGTACTTTAGCGTTTAATAATAAATAATAATAATTCATTACATTTATATAGTGCTTTTCTCAGATAGATAAATAGATACTTTATTAATCCCAAGGGGAAATTCACAAAGTACTCAGTACTCAAAGCGCTAAAATAGTGAGTGATACTTAGCTGAGAGCAGTGTAGAAGCAACACAGCACAACAGAGCCAGTAGGACAGGCGGTTGTGGTAGCGTAGGTGAGCGGTGATAGCAAGCAGCAGAAAGCACAGCAGGAGGAGGAAGCAGGATTTGGATGTTCCAATACACAGCATAAACAGTAACGCTTGGTAATTTCAGGCGTGATCGCCCCGGAGCCATAACCCATAAGTCACGTTAGTATGAACATCAGATCAGTTCCCGGTCGTAGAGTACTGTAAGATGAAATGGGAGCAGATCAGCATAGCGAATATAATCACGGAGACAGATCATCCCGAGGTGCTAGATCGCCAGGTACAAAGAAATGTTCGTAGGTCTCATCCTGTGATCCACAGACTCAGCTGTTCCCAGTAAAATGGAGTCCATACAATCTGTAAATATTAATCCAAATCCATGCAATTCGAGTCAGCTGTATCCACAAACTATACGTACAATAAACGAAATAAAACAAGCGTAAGAAAGTGCAGAATTAAGGCGAATTTTGCGAAAAGTGTTGTTAACAGGGAGGAGCGGCAACAACAAGCGTGCACCAGCGTCCCCTCACCTGCTATAATAAAGCAGTTATAATAAAGACGTTTAGTAGACTTTTACTTTCTCATTTAGTGTTCTTCCCGGCGGTGTTGCCGTTTTTTAGTGTTAGTGTTTACTTAGTGTTTGTGTTTAGTGTTATGGAAGGAGTGATCTTAGCACTGTCAGATTTTGCAATGAATGAGTTGGTAAATAATGATTATTTATCAACAGATCACATGAGCAAATTCAACGAAATTTTAGCTTTGCATACAATTTTCCAACTTCAAGAGGTTTTGCTAATGTGGACTCCTGACATACCTATAATGCCCATTCCACAAAATGCAAAACATATTCAAATATTACCTTCTGCAGGTACTGAACGAGTGACTTACTGGGTGTGTACCTATTATGATGGTGTTGTAATTCATGTCTATGACAGTTTAAACGCTGATAAAAAATTCAACCTTACCGAAGAGCAGCTTTGTTTCCTTCATGCTTTGTTTCTTTATAAACCTCCCATAGTTTATGAAGACGCACAGCAACAATTAAATCATACCGATTCTGGTGTATTCTCAATTGCATTTGCTGTGTGTATTTCTTTAGGTATTGACCCAAGTGATCAAGTTTTTACTATTTCTTCAATGCGAAATCACTTACAAATAATTTTTGTTACTTGACAATTGCTTCCATTCCCTGTCGAAAGTAGCCGACGGGCAACACCAGTTACAAGTATTCAGTGCGTTCAAAGACCTGTACGAAGTACGGCCACTAACACAGTCACTCATAAAAGTGGAGATGACTTGGTGCAGGAAATGGGTATTGAAACTACCTTAGAAAACATGCAATCAACGAGGCGATTAAACGGATCTCAAGAGAGGTCTTCTTGGTTGGAAAAAAAGCGCTTGGCTGCCAAAACCATATATATACACATACACACACATATATATATATATATATATCTATATCTATATATATATATATATATATATATATATATATATATATATATATATATATATATATATATATATATATACACATACACATATATATATACACATACACATATATATATATATATATATATATATTCACACACATACATACTGTATATACATACACATATACTGTACATCTATACTAATAAAAGGCAAAGCCCTCACTGACTCACTCATCACTAACTCTCCAACTTCCCGTGTAGGTAGAAGGCTGAAATTTGGCAGGCTCATTCCTTACAGCTTACTTACAAAAGTTAAGCAGGTTTCATTTCGAAATTCTACACGTAACGGTCATAACGGTCGACAACGTCCACCATGTTAAATTTTCTTATTTATGGCCCCATCTTCACAAAATTTGGTAGGCGGCTTCCCTGCGCTAACCGAAACCGATGTACGTACTTATTTCGGTGGTATGACACCACTGTCGGCCGCCATATTGAACTTTCCAACGGTCTTTGTTACTTAATGGAGAAAGAAATTTGGTACGCGGGTTCCCAACACTTACTGAATCCTACTTATGTACATATATATGTCCATAGCCTGCAGCTCGGTCCACACTCTGAATCCTCCAGGCACTCTTGAACATAATCTAATTTTGAAGGTTGGGGCACCAATAATGTTACTGAGAAACTTACAGCCACTGAAACTTTGTAATGGCACGAGACTTCAGGTCACATGCTTGCAAAAGAACCTAATTGAGGCAACTATTTTTACTGGCGGTGGCTCAGGGGAGAGAGTTTTTATACCTCGCATCCCCATTATACCCTCTGATCTCCCATTTCAATTCAAACGCCTCCAGTTTCCAGTAAGGCTCTGCTTTGCAATGACAATTAATAAGTCTCAGGGACAGACCCTACAAAAGGTTGGCATTGATTTGAGGCAAGATTGCTTTTCACATGGCCAACTACACGTTGCATGCTCAAGAGTAAGCTCAGCGCACAGCTTGGTCATATTACAACCGGAGGGACGAACTGACAACGTGGTATACAAAGAGATCCTTAACACATAATTATTGGTACATTTTCCCTCAGTTTATTATTCAAAATTTTAAAGCAGTACTTTGCCGCTGCGAAGCGCGGGTATTTTGCTAGTATCCACATATTTTAAAAAATGAAAAACTTCCTAAGTAAGGGGTGTACTAACTATGCTTTATATTAGCATAGGCACACTGCATGTGCGGCAATAATAACCATATGACCGTATAAAGTTATAAATGACATGATATATGTGTGTGTGTGTGTGTGTGATATATGGTATACATATTGTCATACACATGCACCTGGAATTTGATTTCAGGGCTCAGCTCTTGGTATTTCCACCCCAAGTCAAGGGCTTATGCATCTGCCTAAAGTGACTCCTCTCCTTTCTTCTGCAGACCTGACAAACGTAATGGGAGGACGTCTGGTTCCCTGAGATCACCTCTTAACTGGATTTACTGCTACATTGTCTCAGCCTAGCTGTAGACTTGTGTCTGTTGTCACACACGTTCTGTAAGACCATGTTCAGCACACCTAGTGGACACTGGCAATATCATGTCCTTCCATTCGGGTAACATGGGGCTCCTGTGACTTTTATTCCTGCACATGCAAAAAACACATAGAGCAGGTCCGAGCAGTATTACGGACACTGGGTGAAGCTGGGCTTCGGATCAATCCAAAAAAATGTTTTTTTGGGTTGAAGGATGCTAAACATTTAGGCTAGGTGGTGGGTCGAGGTATCGTAAAGCCACAGTGTTCAAAAGTAGATGCCATATTGAAATGGCCCCATCCGCGAAACAAGCGGCAAGTCCAAGCATTTCTCGGTTTAGCCAGGTACTACCACCAGTTTGTACCTTGGTTTTTGAAGATGGCGTCCCCCTTGAGTGATTTAACAAACAAGAGGGCTCCTAACAACGTGGTATGGACTGATAAGATAGACGCTGCATTTGTGACTTAAAACAGGCCCTTACATCAGCACCAGTATTGAAAGTACCTAACTTTTTGCTTCCTTTAATTCTCAAGACGGAAGCTTCAGATACAGGCCTGGGTGCCATGTTGAGCCAGAGCGTCAATGGTGTTGAACACCCTGCTATGTACCTGAGCCAGAAGCTGTTGGATCGGGAGACCAGGTATGTGGCGGTGGAAAGGGAGGCTCTTGTGATTAAATGGGCAATTACACAATTGAAGTACTACCTCTTTGGCTGTGAGTTCCCTCTTGTTACAGATCATGCACCCCTACAGTGGATGGCCCTACACAACGAGTCGATTCCATAGGTCACCAGGTGGTTTCTTGACCTACAACAGTATAAGTTTTTGCTTATTCATCATAAGGGTTCTCTCCATGCCAACGCCGCTGCCATTTCTCATGTTCACAACCTTCATGAGCTGCCCAACCCAATGGGTCTGGGCTTATAGGGGGTGGCCTTGTCAGACATGTGCGATTGGGAGGCAGCTAGAGGGCCTAAATGATAGTAGTACTACACTAGACCAGGGGGTCCTCTGCAGACTATTTCTGGGAAATTCCACTAGGTACCGCTGCTATTGATGACATCACTTCTGGTACTGGCGCCATGGATGATGTCACTTCCAGTCCCGAAGAACTCACTTCCGGTTCTGTCACTATGGATGATGTCACCTCTGGTCTTACTGACACTACTTCCGCTTCCTGTCATGGCCTTTAAAGCTGCCATCTTGTCAAACCAAAATCAGTTCTGAACAAAACTCATCAAAAACCTTTTGCACAATATATGGGTGGCTGCCCCAAACTTTTTTTGATGCACCCATGTCTTTATTATCACACTGTAAAGACATCTTCTAAACCACACATCAGTTTCATGTTTATTATTTTTTCACATTTATACAGGGTTTGACTGAGTTCTGTTAAATTGTTTACTGATTTACTTTTCTTTTCAAAGAGTTTGTTTTATACTGAAGACATTTGCCATAGTGTGCTCTTACACTATCTGAATGTTAAATAAAACATTTATAATTCATAACTTATTTGTTATTTATCATTCCAATAAAAGTTGCATTTCATTTTTTTTGGCCAAAAATAATAAACTGTAGATAATCTTTTAAAGTTTCATATATTTATAAGTTATATTATATTTTTGCCCTTTGTAAATAAAAGTTTTCATCACATTTTTTATAATGGTAGAATTACAAGGGAATAATAGGTTTTAACTAAACAAAACCATTGAGGAAGTTAATTTTAATTGTTTAAAAATATAACCTAATAAGTTTGTTTTTGCATTTTTGCACACTTTAGTCCTTTTTGTACATAACATGCAGTCAAAACTTTACAAACAGCAAATTGCATACAATACTTAAGTATACAACTTGTTTGGAAGGACATTTTCTATAACTGTTATTAGCATTCTGATAAATAGTGATTTAGTTCTACATTAAAAACTGAATGGCTAGGGAAATTCAACTAATCTCAGTTATATGGTTCAATGGAGACAGTCTTGCCAAATATAAAAGATCAGTTTTTACTTTTGTTCACTTTCAGATAGGAACCTCAAAAAGTAATTACAACTAGAAGGTCCTTGAGTGTGCCACTGCATAAGAAACATAATGTGATTAATATTACTTCATGGTAATGAAATGCTCATTTATACATTGTAATCACCCCAAAGCCATTCAACCTAGTAAATTAAATTTTCTTCTTTTAACAAAGGTCAGATCTTGTTAGATTAGACATATAGAGTTAAACAAAAGCCTGATGGACATGAAGGTAGACTACACTGATACTGAAAATATTTGATGTGCTTACTAAGTGAAGGATATTACAATATCTAAACCTACACACTGTACATTTCCCTTAAAAATAAATAAATAAAACTCAGAGATTTTCTGTGAACACTTAAATGTTTCTTTTATGCTTATTCATTCTAGAACTTTTAATTGGTAGCAAGGTCAAATGTGATTGAACAGAACATCAATGAATTAGACTCCAGCTGCAATGAATACTTTCCTTTTTTTTTAAAGAAGTACAAAAATTTGAGGAACTACCTTTGTCTAAACACATATAGTACACATGTCAAATATGAAAAGATTAGTTGTTCCTAAAGCTTTCTTTCACTTTTTAAAATATGTTTAGTGTGGTTTGGAAACTAAGACAGCATATAAATATTACTAACAAAAGTAAACTCTTTGGATGAATTGATCTTCATGGTTGTTTTACCTCAGTGATGTGGTGATTGCAGAGTTAAGAAAAACAAATAAAAAAGGAAAAGATTTAGATATCAAGTGCATATAAAATAACATAAAATAAAATAGCACTAATTTCAAATTTGGTTAAAACCTTGCACGTGATGATGGTATTGAAACCAGACCCCTTGACTCTAAGTGGATTGAGCATTCTTGATAAATAGATAATGGATGAAAAATAAGATTAGAGGTAATGGGTAATTGTTTATCTAATGATACAGTTTTACAAATATAAAAGCACAGCTCCATTCTATCTGCATGGGTTTCTTGTCAATTTCTTCATTTATTCCATAAATCCTGTCCAATCAGAATGGAACATGTATACTGTGATCAGGTTTATCTGCATTCAGTAATGCTTCAAAATGGGATCTGTGCTAACAGATGAGTGCGTCATAAGCTTTAACCTTCCAGTACATTTAAAGGCAGATTATATTACATTCTGTTTGGTTGGTTTGGCAAGTTCAGAGAAATAGTACTTTAAAAATGAAATAGTGCTCAACAATATGAAATCAGTTTATTATCACTAATTCTAAAAAGTTTATTTGATTAGTTTATTCAAATTTCACAGGATACCTGTATAATAAAATTGATCCCATTTTCATATACAAAATATTTATTAATTGATAAGAACTAAAATCCAGAACAGTCACTGCATAGGTTAAAGTCTTATTAGATCAAGTATTTATAACTTACAAAACTAACATAACAAATACTCAAAATATTGAGAGTAAGTGCAGAATGCTTCACATCCAATTCCACTTTATATAGTCAGGAGAGTTTTTGAATACAAGTCACAGCATGAGTTAAAAGTTTTTTCAAGGCCAATTTCCCATTTCCTAATTAAAGTCATAAAAGCAGTTTTGGATCAGCAGTTCTTAATCCCAATAGAAAATGCTCGATGGTTTCTTCCAAAATGAGTGTTGTTTAGTTTCAGATACAGCTCAGTAATATAACAGCTGTTGAATCCTGCTTCAAAACTCTTTAAGATTAGTTGGGAGCATAATGTAGCCAAGCAAGAGGCATATATACCCAGAACCTCAGATAAAACAAAAGGCTCGCAATGCAAAGAGGGTTTTATTGCAATGGAAATTTATGTTTCAGTCAAGTTGGCTAAATTCCTTTTATCCCTGATTATTATGATATTGCTATTTTATTTTACACAAATACAGAAAGTAAAGGGTTATCATTGTTTGTTGCTGAAATTTGGTTTAATTTTTATTACTACAATCCTCGTAGCATAATAAATAATACGTTTAGAACTATTTATGGACAGTGAAAACAAAGAAAAGGCTGTTAAATGAGAAAAAAAATATAAGAAGACACAGCTGTCTAGATAGGTGGTAAAAGGATGGATGAGAGCTAGAAGAGCCAATTATTGGAGAAACAAAAATATTTTAGAAGGGAATTAATAGGTTCAATTGAAATGGATAAGAGGTAGAAAAAAGATTGTAAGGGAAAATTCTGGATTTGTTAATAGAATAAATGTAAAACAGGAGCTATTACATTAAGATAAGCATTGCCAATAATGTGTCTTTAAGCCCTTATTTTCTGTATGCCTTGCTTCATAGGCTCCCTCCCGTCTACAGCATCATATTAAATAATGAAAATTTAGACGGATTTCTTAATAGTGTTGGACATAACTATTGTTAGATAAATGTGGAGAATTCAGTGTATAAAGGTGAGTGACATACTAAAATGTGCCTATTTGCCATTTTATTCTTTTCCTACTTCTATTTGCTTGTCTGCATTATAGAACTTTTTTCTCAGTATTCTGCAGGAATACAAAAATGATAATACTGTATTCACTTTTGTGATTTTATTCATTCAATATAAAACACATTTAAAGTCATCCTGTTATGTGCTAGAGACAATGATAGCTTTTATGGCAAACCTGTCAGCTATGTACTGAACGTAAATGATCTATTCTCATCTGATGAAAAGTAATAATATGATTTTTTTTAATTAACAAATGTTTACAGGTAACATATCTCTCTATTATAAAAAAAATCCTGTGGGAGGGATTGACTAGGAGACGATACGTGATCTTCACATTAAGATCACGGAAGACAAATAAAACACCCGTAAGACGAAAGAGAATGGCCATAGAGTGGCTTGCGGGGATATAGAACATGAGATTTGCAAGACATGCCCTACTTACTAGCAAGCAACAGAGCACAGCCAGCAAAAAAAATCAGTAGTGTAAAGGCATGCAGCACACACAGATACAGGGGTCTCAGTGCATATAAAGCATATAAAGGACAATATGTTATAAAGTAAACGTTGACGACTAAAAGATCGCATTAGCGCAAATAAAAGGAAATTAATCATCAGGACCAGGTGTAATTGAAAAAATAGGTGGACAAAGCGGGGTCAGAAATAAAAAGCAAACAGCAGAAAACAAAGTCTTTTCTCATTCACATCATTCAATGCACAAAACGTAGATTTACACAATAATGGAACATACACTCTGAGAATCTGTGGTCCCGCAACAGTTAAAGCAACGACAAATTTAATTTCAAAGAAAACACAATTCGGTCAGGTGTATATTTATGATGATGGAGATGTGATCACAACGCGAGCACAGCAGAGACACGAAGTGGCAAAAAGGACAGCAGCTGTACAGGCTTTAAAATGATCGAAGGGCAGCGCAACAGCAGCTGCCCCCCCTTTCACAACGCGAGCAGCATTATACGTCCTGAAAGAAAGAGATTTAATCACGCCCAGGGCCAGAAATAAAGGACAATTATTGTTTTTACAATGTCATGTGAGAAAAGACAATGAGCCATCATTTAAAACAAATCCACAGACATCTAACCTAGCAGTTGTTGGATTGCTCTTGTTAGACAAGCATCATGTGCTCCCAGCTGTTAAAACAATGACATGCGACAAGCAGAACAGGCAACTCGTAAGCAGCAAAAAGACAGCAAATGATCTGACGGTATATCCTTAGTGTACGTTCAGCAGCCCCCCCACCCCCACCCCCCTTCACAACACGAGTGCATTATACATCTGGCGAGAAAGAGATGTAACCACGCACAGGGCCGGAAATAAAGAATAAGTATTGTTTTTACAAAAGTCTTTAAAGTAAAAGTGAAAAATAATGCATATGTAACAATTCCCATGAAAATAACAATCTCTTTAAATTGTGTATCCGATAAACTAAACACAGGGGTGGGCGAGCGAAGCGAGCAGGTGGCGGAACCCCCTAGTAAGTAAAAAAGGAATGACTATGGTACATGGACTGGTACTGGTAGTGCTGCCTAATACCATTTAAGTACTGGATTCAAGCTGTAACCTGGTCACCAGGGACCTCATGAGTATTGTGTACTCCCATTTCCATGCTCAAATCGCGATGTATAAAACCTAAACTTGGCGTAAAGCCACGCACATTTCCACGGTAACTTATACCTTGGCGTACGCAATTTCTCCGCTTGGTTTTGCAGACTGGCGGCACCCAGCGTCAAAGCAGTGCTACTGTTCCTGCGTGGTCACCCTTTCTTTCTTAGATTCACATTCCTGACGCGGCTTATAAATACACTGAAACTAACTGCATATTGTTTATTAGTGTAATGCATCTGATTGTAATTAACCTGCAGCAACATTATGGTCCAGGGAATAGCCATAGTATTCCAAATACCATAACTGCTTTAGCGTTGTAACTCTCACTGCATCTTCTTCTTCTTTCAGCTGCTCCCATTAAGGGTTGCCACAGCAGATCATCTTTTTCCATATTACTCTCACTACACCACTCAGAGTATTTATATCACTGTATCTGAGTGGGGAATCACAGCAGCAGCTGATCAGAAAGAGAAATATCGGTATACAGCATGAAGCAGACGCTGCCTGAGCCACCGCAAACATTTTAGAGACTTCCCAGTACGGACTTCACGGTTTAGAAAAGGTTTCATCCCAAGAAATCTAAACGCACTCAATCAGTCCATCAAGTGCTCCTTGTAGAACTGTTTACTTAGAAGTACAATTACCTCACTGTAAACTTGCACTACAGTTATAATATTGCACAACCTGCGCCACTTTATAAAGCGCGTATTTACATATGATGATGGTATTCATTTTTAAGATGAAATGCAGCAAAATATCCATCCATCCATGTTCCAACCCGCTGAATCCGAACACAGGGTCACGGGGGTCTGCTGGAGCCAATCCCAGCCAACACAGGGCACAAGGCAGGGAACCAATCCCGGGCAGGGTGCCAACCCACCGCAGGAGACACACAAACACACCCACACACCAAGCACACACTAGGGCCAATTCGGAATCGCCAATCCACCTAACCTGCATGTCTTTGGACGGTGGGAGGAAACCGGAGCGCCCGGAGGAAACCCACGCAGACACGGGGAGAACATGCAAACTCCACGCAGGGAGGACCTGGGGAGCAAACCCAGGTCCCCAGATTTCCCAACTGCGAGGCAGCAGCGCTACCCACTGCGCCACCGTGCCGCCCTGCAGCAAAATATGTTGATTATATTATACAGATAAAAACTTTAACTTCATTTAAATAATCTGTATTGTTAATAATTAAACGTGAGGACACGGTGCCGCAGCGCTAGCTAGTTCAAGGATTGTTCCTGCATCGCGTTGTATTCTTGTGCTGACGCGACACTGGAAAGATAGACGGATAGAATAATTAAACATGTACTACGAAGATATTTAAATGTTCCTTAAACGTTTTGAAGAATCGGCGTTCTAAGCTTACAAATGGCTTCATGTCTATTACATAGCTGATTGTGTGGCGATTGGGCATTTGGAGAAAGAAAAGTAAGGACAGGAATTGGAGTTTAGTACGTTTGAAAGAGACAGTACTGCTGTGATAAATTATTTCATCAAAGGTCGCACATGGCGCAGCAAGCCTCTTGCGTGAGATATGAACAAACACTGCGCCACCGTGTTCCCATGTTAATAACATGCTTTCATTCCTATCATCATGAAAAAGATATCATGTATACATCTCAGTATTTTAATTATTCAGAGAGCTGTAATATCACGAATATAATGGATTATGTGTCCTATTGGAGAAAGAGAAAGCCCGTTTAAGAAGCAGGTAGTGATTCACACACAGAGCACAAAGAAGATCAAATACAGAACAAAGCATTTAACGTCCTACTTTAGTTACAATGGGATTTGAGAAACTAGTAAATTAAACGATTTTAAGATGAAGTTATGATGTTCTACTTTAATGGAAAAATAAACTATGTGATTAAAGTGGAAATTTCGAGATTAAAGTTGACATTTCGTGCTTTTTTCTCACTGTGTGCCTATTTTTTTCATATGACACTCAGACGGTGGGCTAGGACTCGCCTTTTCACGGCGACTTTGATATGTGATTTCTTTTTTATTTCGGGCACTGTGCGACTTTGTGAACTGAAGCTTTCGAGTTTCTACGACACTCTGTCACGCGATCAACTTCCTTTTGTTGATTATACCACTGTTTAAACAAACAAATAGTACGTTTTTCCTTTGCCTCCACTTGGTATTTGCTGAAATTCTTATATTTTCCCCCGTGCTTTTTCTGGGAGGAGTTGGGGCGGGACAGGTGGCGTGTGCACGTGCGTTACTTTTCACGCTGATCGGGATTTATGTAGTGGAAGAACATGAAAGTTTGCGTACATACAGATTCCTGCATCTGGATATTTCTGTGCGTACACACATTCCCGCTTTTGTGCTTACGCCATGTTATAGTGTGAGTTCTTCGCACGGCGTTATACATGAGGCCCCAGATATTCAGTATTTGCACTTTTTACAGTGTCCAGCATGCATATCTGTGGATTACCCTCAAGGCTCCTCTAAGGTATATGTCACCACCTAAGGATGAGAGGGGGTGCTAGCGCTAATCATGTCCTCTTTCCTCCACAGCACTGAGAAGACACCTATTGAGGGCAACTGACTCTGCCACTTCCGGTCTCCTGCCTATAAATAAAATTACAAAGAACTGCAGTAGGTAGGAAAAACTGCCCTCTTCATCGTTGGGAAACCCCTACAAACAATTCTTGGGCACTTACACCAACAGATGACTGTTCATTACTCCGTTAATAAAATGTTCATATCTCAAAAGGTGGTATGGAAATTAATATTGAATATATAACTAATCTTTGTTACCTTATCTGTGATAATAATGTTCAGCAGCTCCGTGTATGACTTTATTTTTCTACTTTTCTACTTTTATTTTTCTCTTTTAATTGATCACTCCTATCACTTTATTTTATGTGGATTTGTTCCCTGGACACACTTACTTTTACAACGTATGGATTTTTACACGCCGAGACTCGTCTATTCAAGTACTCAACTTCGAGCGCTGAGAACAAATGCCAGTGCCGGTGTGGTTCCCTATTTACCCAACGAGGTAAGAAGGCGGTATCGTGGCAGCAGAGCCGGCACTAAGCTAAAAATGAAGCGGCTTTCAAGAAAGTGGCGTTTTAAGCCTTCGGTGCCTTCTGTGATTCTGGGAAAAAAATATTGTGTGTGTATCTATCTATCTATCTATCTATCTATCTATCTATCTATCTATCTATCTATCTATCTATCTATCTATCTATCTATCTATCTATCTATCTATCTATCTATCTATCTAATGATGCTGCCATGAAAAACACTTGCATGGTCAAACGTCCATAGTGGTTTCCAATCACTATCTTGTAACTGCAGTATTTATTAATATTATTATTTTTTTTACCCTTTTTGTGGTTTTACCTTTAGCACATTTTCTGGTCTTGAGTAATGTAATTATGTCCCACTGTATTTTAGATACTATATGGCTAGAATAACAAATAAACTTTTATTGTTCAGTTGTTACTTATTGTGTTAGTAAGATGCATATTTCTAATGTTAAATTTATTAGCAAATTGTACATCTTCATATTTCTTACTTATAACCAATGTTTGTTTGTACTCAGTAGACTATTATCAAATGGTAGAAAAAGCACTTTCAAGAATTCCAGTACCCATTGGAGGCAGTGCCACAAGTGTTATTTGAGATATGCTTCTCCTTTGAAGGTGAGCTTTGTGCTGTGATTAAAAAACTATTATAAGAAGGCAGTGGATGTAAATGAGATTTGACCAGATATTTTTGGGTAATATTTTGACTAAAATGCCTGTTCCTTGTTATGTTAAAGGTAGGGACAATGCATCAAGGTATGACAGGCTGAAATTTTGGTCTCTTTTTTTTAAAAAGAGTAAAGGGAGGATATGTTCCATTTGCTAAGAGATCATACAACCGTCAGGTTCTCTTGATAATGTTCTGGAGTAACATAATGGAAACTCAGATACAGGAGAAATGGCTTTAAAACATGGATAATCTCTTTGCCTAGGCACAGATAGTTGATGGGTCATGGAAGTTTTAAGTCCCATATATATGTGGACTTGGAAAAAAGCCTTTGAATGTTCACTCCAAGGTATCATCCAGGCAACAATGAGCAACTGCCCACATGAAGAAGTTTAAGTAGCATTTTTCTTGCTCAGAAGTTATTGTAGCAGTGATCATGGGAATTGATGCAGACATCCACATTTGGTCATAGTTTAAGTGATATTCCTGCACATGGTTACTGGGGATACGTTTTAGCAAAGAGAGTGGGATTTAATAATATACAAGAACCTCACAGACATAACACTACTTCTTTGAATCAAATAGAGTGAGTTTATGTTGTTCAAGCATATGGTTAGGAGGTCTAAGTCACCAACCTTGGTAAAAGTATGAGACACAACCCATTGGAGGAGATCCAGAAGCTAAATCAAGGATGGATGGAGGGATTACAAATACCAAATTCTGGACAGTCCAGCTCAGAATGTAACCACTGTGATCCTCACTAGAGATTGAGGAATGAAGGAACAAATGAATGCATATTGATCTTCATCTGCTATACTGCATTACAGTATCAAGGACAACCTGTATCTGCACTGTTTGGACTGTCAAGAAATATTGTAAATTTAATTCTACTTTACCTCAATATAATGAAAATAAATTTCAGTTGACATTTTGTATAACTTGGTAAAGGGGATTTGGAAAATATGAACAAATACCTTAAATACCACAGGTTAAATATAACAGCAGTATAAATTGATAATGACGTGAGCTTGAATGAAATGATGTAATTAAAAAACACAGGTATGCAATGTTTGATTCATCCCCTGGGAAATGTGTATATGGTTTAATTAGTCTGCTAAATTTCTTAGGTACATCCTTGGGGAGAAAGAGAAAAACATGAATGAAGCTGGGAAACAAAGCCATTCTAATTAAAATTGTTTGTGTTTTTAACATATCAAATTGCCGAAAGCATTCACATTTTCGTTGCAGTTATCAATGATTAAACAAAGCACCACAGGCATACTAAATTTATTCTGTGCTAAAACAAATATACATATTTGTCATTTGAAGTTCCCTGATGGTGCCACATTCCCTGACAATCAAAGAAAACACAGAGATTACAGTACGAATACAAATCAAAATCCAGTTTTATCAAGAGACAATTTAAAATCACTTTCTTTAACTATGCTCAGGAATGCTAGCTTGTTAATCCTAGCATAAACACACATTTCTTAGTGGGATATTTATCTTCCAACAAATTCCTGGGTATTTTTTTCATTGATAGAAATGCAGACAGTCTAGTTGAAAACACTCAGAAGTTGAATAATAATAATAATGATAATAATAATAATATAATTACTTAGAATATGCAGCAATTGACTGAAATAATAAAAAAACTTTGCCTTCTTGTTCCACTCTACTTTGAATATAATGCTTAAGATTATTCATGTCATTTACACTATCTTAAGAATTTCTTAATTTGCTATGAAATGTGATGAAAAAGTGATTCCTACACCACTTCAGTCAGACAAAGACTTAATAGAAATCTTAAAAATGTCATAAAATATAAAATGTTTTTTAGTAAGAGTGGCTATCTATCTATCTATCTATCTATCTATCTATCTATCTATCTATCTATCTATCTATCTATCTATCTATCTATCTATCTATCTATCTATCTATCTATCTATCTATCTATCTATCTATCTATCTATCTATCTATCTAAATTTGCAACATTGGCACACCAAAATAATCTTGTTAAATTTCTGCCTTAATTTTAGTATAAAATGGCAGCGCACATTGATGCAGCAGCTTCTCTAGGTCCAGAAAAAAGTGCATGTTGTCGTTATTTTCGTATCTGTCCTGAGTGTCCTGAGCATCTCACGTTAGGGTATGATCGAGAGATGCTGATTTAAAAGGCATCCACAAGAAGCTGGCTGGATCATGATTGTCTCATGCTAAACATCTGGATTACAATTAATTACACTCACCCCAAGGATTATGGTTTTCTCTGGATTTGTGTTTTTGTCCTGTGCCTGCTTGTTCTTGTGGTCTTGTCTGAACTGGACATCATCTTTGGAGTGCTCCCAAATTCAGCAGTTTATCACCATGCATATACATCATGGTAGGATAAAACTTTACATTCAGAAGGCTGTTTACTGGGGATCCCATTTAATTCATCATCATCATCATCTGCATTTGTAAAACTGGACTGTGTTTGGACTAGGCCGTGAGTGTATACCATTAATCATTTAGTGTATAGCATTTCGTCATTTCCTACAGTATCTGTGTTTAGTTAAATAGTTATAGTCATCTGGGTTTTTTTGCGTGGGTTTCTGGGCGCACAATATTTTGCTTTATTGTTTATCTTCATTCATTATTTATTCAATACATTCTATATCATGTTAATTGAAGTACTGTTTTCATGTCTCTTTGTGTATATATTGTGACTCAAGGCTGGGTTGTGTTCCTGGGGTCCCCTAAATAAAATAAAGAAGACACTTTTGTAAACACTGGGATTCTGAGCACTTCGCAGTTGTTACAAATCTGCTACTAAGGCGAGTTTCAGTAAATATGATAGGTCAGACTGTGTGCTTAGTATAACGTTGTTAATCAAAGTAAAAATGTTTAAAGAGATAACGTTTTAAATTAATGATTAGTTTTGTATTTGAGTCAGTTTAGTGATAAGGAGTATCTGATTTTAATTTTAGATCTAATTATGCCCGCTGTTAGTTGGCTCTCAGTTTATTTGGCTTCTTATGAGATATCCTAATATTGGAATTTTGGGTTACTGGTAATGAAGAATAGGTAGGATAAAAAAACAACCTGCTATTTAAGATTAGCCCACTGTGGCCTGGATGACATTCAGCTCATTAAGCGGAGTATATTTATAGGCAAATTACTGGAGAAAATGTAAAATCACCCTCCATTTATGGTGTAGACTGTCTCTTAAGGTCTCTAACCAGCATGAAGGAATCTCCAATACAGAATCTTGGTATTTTTCCAAACATAAGTAAGTTGAAAACATTTTCATTTACCTCACATACTGTTCATTTATATTGTCATGATTCCTGATATACTAACCTCACAAAGCTGAGCAGGTCACAAAAAAAAATTTTTTTTTAAATAAATACACATAGAAAACGCCATTGGAAGGGCATCATATAAACAATAAACACAATATCATCCATCCATCCATCCATTTTCCAACCCGCTGAATCCGAACACAGGGTCACAGGGGTCTGCTGGAGCCAATCCCAGCCAACACAGGGCACAAGGCAGGAACCAATCCCAGGCAGGGTGCCAACCCACCGCAGGACACACACAAACACACCCACACACCAAGCACACACTAGGGCCAATTTAGAATCGCCAATCCACCTAACCTAACACAATATCAACAAAATAATATTACACAAAGATTAGCTGAAACCAAAAACAGACCAAAATACAGCATTGTATTTAAAAAGAAATAAGAAAAAGACTGAATAAATAAAACACAGAATTAAGCCAGGGCAACAACTCTGGCGTAAATATAACAAGAATGAAGTTCATCTTTAATTTACATTTGGACTGCTGATTTTGGCTACATACTGAGTATGGTGGAGCCTGGAAAGTCTAAAGCAGAATTAGAAATGGTGCAACTATCTAAACAATCTAACTTGGTCTGATTTTCAACTTGCCTAAATATCTGTCAAATTCCTAATATGTAACCATTCCACTGACTCTATGTTGACTTAACCATTTTTAAAAAGTAAAGCTATGTAGCTGAAAAACTAAACTGAATGTACAGCAGAGATACAGCATGAAAGGTTGGACCAAAAACAGAGTATACAATAAACTAATATTAAACGTCAAATCCATCTTAAATTGAGTATCTAAGTTACAAATTTCATTGGCTATCAGGGATGGCAGGTCTTCTCAATAAGATACATGAGATTGTCGCTGATTAAATGATATTGTTGCAAGATGTACACGCACAGATTTGAGGATGGATACAATTTTGTGGTCTGTGGGCTTACTGTATGTAACTATATGGACTATATTAAGTGAAGTCTTAGCTTATGCTTTTGGCTCTTATTCACTACTTGTTGGCTCTTGGTCTGACTTGGCTGACATTAACTTTATCTCCCTCTAGTAGTCTGACTATGTGCTCTGCTAGATTTCTGCTCCTAGTCAGCCAGCAGGTTAGTTTGACTTTTAAATTTCCCCACTGATGATTTTCACTGAGGCACAGTGAGACACTGCATTATTATTTCCAGTGGATGACTCCACCTAGTTTAAATCCCAACTGAATATGCCCTCATAATAAAGTCCTTATGAACCGAACTCTGATCCTATATAGAAATGTAAAAATTGTACAAATTCAACATTGTGACTGTGACTAACTTAACAAATTAACCCAGGCTTCTGGACCAGGGTACACCAAAGCAGTGGGAAAAACATCTTTTTCTTCCACTCTGTTCTTTTTTGTAACTCCACACATCCATCTCAACATTCTCATTTCTGCTACTTCTAACTTCTTCTCCTGCACTCCCTTTACTGCCCATGTCTCAGCTCCATACATCATTGCTGGCCTTGTGATTGTCTTAAAAACCTTACATTTAACCTTCACCTTAATTCTTCGATCATACAATATTCCTGACACTGTCTTCCAATTGTTCCATCCACACTGCACTCTATGGGGTTTTTCTTTCCATCTTGGGCTACCACTGATCCTAGATATTTAAATGTATCCACTCTTTATAACAGATCCCCTTGCAGGCTAATATCTAAATCCTAATCATCATTAAACCTCATGTCTTCTTCCTATTTGTCTTCAGCACTCTGTCTTTTAAAGTCCTTCTCCATTCTTCTAACTTCCCCTCCACTTCCTCTTTCTGGGGCTATGCAACACAGTGTCATGAGCAAAAGGCATGCACCAAGGGGATTTTTCTTTTATCCCATGACTCAACATCCATAACCAGATCAAAAAAGGTAAGGACTTAAAGAATATCCCTGGTGCAGACCTACTCTACCTGGGATCTTGTCTGTTACCCTGACAATGTGAGAATTGTCCAGGATTTGTATGAGGGAGTGAAGAATTGGGTTAAAAGCCATGTTGAGGTCACAGAAAAGGTCACAGTTAGACTGGGAAAAACAGTGTTTATATGTATTTTTTAGAAAATAGATATTTGTTAAATTGGGAAGTGGAGCAAAAATGTGAGATGCGAGAGAAGCTGCAGGAAACACATATACAGGTACTTTATAAGGATAACAAAAACCCAAGGGCAGCAAATGTCAAAGCAAGTGAAACTCGTGCAGCAGAGACAGAACTCTTCAACAATAATTTATTATCTTTTCTTGGAAAGCTTGTTCAAGTTTGTAGTATAGGTCACCAGCGACAGGATTAGTATTATTTTTTGTGTTCAGACCTTTAATGTATATAGATTCCACCCTTGCTCTTTTCTTTTTCACTGTACACACCATTAATATACTTTTGTTGAGTTTATAACTATATACTGATATTGATGCAACCCATTTTGACCCTGTATAATTCTAAAACTAAAACTTTGCTACTGTACTTCATGAAAGTGCACTGAAAACACAGGTTAGAATGATGGTCAACAACAAATATATTTTTTTAATTTGTAGCAGTACATCTAAGATACAGTATACTGTAATTAGCTGTTGTGGTGATATAAAATACAAAATCAAGTCCCTCACATATAGACCCTTGAATATATCACCGATATGTTGACCTTGATGCAACCCACTGTCTTTTTTGTAAACAGTTTACCTTTTGAGAAATATCCAATAAGTAAAATATGAAATACCTGTCTCTAGGGCTGAAATTAATAGTCAATATAATTATGAACTACCATCAATGCTGATTTTAGCTGTTGACGTGTCGATGAGTGAACAATATAGCTTTGAGATAAATGTTTACTTGCACCAGTAAGAGTAGAAGATGAGAAACTTAAAGGATAGCGGAATCAAAAATAGAGGTGACAAAAATGGCTGGCCAAGACATTAGAAAGTCTGGGAGTATTTTTCAAGACATTCAAACCAAACAGTAAAATGTAACATTTTACAAATAGAAGTTGCTTTCCACAGCATCATGATAGATTTGCACGAACATTTAAAGTGTACATATTCGAGAGCCACCTCAACCATATTTCCTAGGTGACTTTCTGACTAATGGTTTCCTAGAAACTTGTAAACTGAAATTGCTCATGTGTCCAACCTATAGCAAAGCTTATTAAACAGTGTGAAAGTTTATTTTATCACCAACTAGTATATTATTTAATAAAGAGGTCAAGTAGCATGTTGTAAGGAGAAATTGCAACAAACAGCAGACAAAATATTCAAGCCACTTGAACCACTCCCCTTAGATTATGCAGCAACATTCCTGTTACTGTATATGCAGTGTTTGTAAAAACTTTATGTCTCCAATTAGTTTCTAAACTATTTGCTTAATATTATAACTATTTTTTCAATTAACACTGGGGCTAGACTGTCGATGCACAGCAAACAACTGGCAACATATACAAGGGGTAGTTGTGGATTGAGGTGACATCAACAAGATTCATCTCTGGCAGTGTGTGGAGTTAGTGTCACCATCTTAAATCAGTTAAAAGAAGTGTTTATAGATTTCCAGAGAACTATGGGCAGAAACTATTGGTTTGTAAAGAGCTGTCTTGAAATTTTTATGTAAAGGTGGCTAACAAGTGGCATGCAAATAATATAAGTGAATCAAAATGATACGTTGATAGAGTGAAGGTATTTGGTATATGGCAGGTGAAAGTTGGAATCAAAATTACATTTGGAACACAGCTCTACCATTTATCATTATTTCTAAAAAGAGAAAACAATGTTTATGCAACCCGTAAGTAAATTGAAATCCCCTGTAAAGTTTTTTTTCTAGGTTACTTACTTACTTGTTCATATTTAGTTCTGTCATTGAGATGCAGGAAAAAGCATACTTTAGGTATACTTAAAGGATCCGGATTTAAGGATAAGAGTTATATTCCCAAAAAGAGATCTTGATTTGAGTTCACAGATGGTTCGAATTCTGGTAAGAAGAGTCTCTACTGCATTATGTAATCAAACGATGATGTGCTCCCTTTCCTGATATCAACTCCATCTGCAGTGGTTTTCTTCCCTTGTTCAAATGGCAAGCTGAAAAGACCAGAGTGGCTGCTGCCTTCCTCAGTATGTCATGGAGCTTTCAAACCTATTGTGTCTGTTTTGTTTTGAATTCTGTTACATTTGCAAACTTACAGTTTTTTTTTCTTTTAATTTTTATTGCTTATTGTAAGGGAAAAGAAAAAAGGTGCTAGAAACTGTCAGCCAATTAAGCTAGGACACCCTGACTTCATTTGTACCAGCACATTTTGGATTTGAAATATGAAAGATCATACAAAACATTTAACTTTGTGCTTTGTTCTGTAATAACAGGTTACACATGAGAGGTCTTATTTCCTAACACTTTTAATATCCATCCATCCATCCATTTTCCAACCCGCTGAATCCGAACACAGGGTCACGGGGGTCTGCTGGAGCCAATCCCAGCCAACACAGGGCACAAGGCAGGAACCAAACCAGGGCAGGGTGCCAACCCACCGCAGCACTTTTAATATGTTTAACTTTTTTTGTGACTACATAACACTTCATTTAGAGGTGTGTTTATGGAGCATTCCATTTATGTAAAGCTGATTGGGGAAAATTAAAATATATTGAAATGTATTATGTAAATCAACCTAACTTATAAAAGAAGCTTTTCTCTTATTTTTTTAGTCTGCCATGATACTTCAACGAAGGCACACGCAGTCTCCCCCTATAGGTGCAAAAAATAAAATAGATCCATCTTGACAATGACTCAAAACTCTTTTCTATTTAGTATTTTCTGCAATACTCATGCCAAAGCAGCTAGAAAATTCAGCTTTGCCATATATAATCTGAATAATATTAATAATTGATATATAATAATGATAATTGGTATAAATCTTAAAAGCTGTAGGTATGAAGCTTTTACATACTGTTAAAATTCAAAAGTGCATCACGTTTAACACACCACATTTAAAATCACTCTATGTGATGCAGATGTTCTATTGCAAATAAGTGTCACTTAGAACAAAATGTTAATGTTTTTCATCATGCAAGATAATTAACCCTGTCCACATTTTCATTCGGGCTGGTCTTCTACTATTTCATTACTCATTACCTTAGTAATTCCTTCAAATTTAGACATAACAACACAAAATTCTCCATTTCCAACATCTTTCTGTGATGTGATTTACAGACACCTGTAAGGCTTTCTCAGCCCACATGGTTGGCTCTAGCGATGGGTATTTGAAATTAAATTACCATGGAGAAACCATTAATTAATGTTGTGTTTTAAAATTTCCTGATGTTTTGCAAATGCTTCAAGCTTGGTGCATTCATACAGAAGCAGTAATGCTGGTTTTACTATTAAACTGTACTATTTAAGTGTTAATTGTACTCAAATCCTTCGATATTTGTAATTCTATCCGAACATTCACTGTTGTGACTCTTGAAAATTTGTGTCCAGAATTCACTATTCCCAAATTCTTTAATATATATCCAAAAAAACATTAAAATTGCCTGCCATTCGAGGGAGAGGATGAAGAGCAAGCCACACTCACATCTCAGCTCTTCATTGGATTTTGTGTTATTGTCTCGCTGTGTAAAAATGTTGTACCTTTTATTTTTTATCATTATTTTTACCCCATTATTAAATACAAATGTCTACAATGAAAGCAGACAAAATAGTTTAACTACCCCTCCACTATCTCCCTCCTCTTGCCCCATAGACTCAGTTCATTTCTCCAGTCAGTAAGTAACCATTCTTTTAAAATAGCCTTGTTTAAATTATTTTTCTCACTTTTATATGTGTTCGTCATGTGTTTTCATTGTTTAGTTATATTGCATTGAAGAACAGTGGATTGTGTCCTGCAGTGGGCACTCGCTCCCTTGGAATGATTTCTTTTGTTATTGCGGCGTGTTACTTAATCCGAATCTATACAGATATAACATAAAGGACGATACCCCTTCCTAGTGATACGATGGTAATAAATCACATAGAAGAAATAACTTAACTTTGTTTAATGTCAGCTTACAGTGTAGATAGTACAAAGACAAATTGGGCCAGTGATAAGAGGAGTGGAGTCTGTCAGTGTTGTTATTGCAGATGCGGAAAGCATTCTTAGAAACACATGATGACTTCCATTTGTTCGTTGGCTTCAAAGGTGTGCCGGGCAATGTTCCAAGGCTTTATACTCTTTCTCTACGTTGTCACGCACGAGCGCATAAGGAGCCGCGGAAGGACTCTAGAACGAACGCGAAACCCGAGGCCAAAAAGGGGATGATGAAACACCTAACTTCTTTTTTCTTTATTTTCCCAGAAAGAAGGAAACGCCGACACCCTGACAACTCATCGCTACTGACCCCTCCTTAATTTTCCCCGGATGACATCACAATTCCCAGAAGACACTGCACCTCCTTACCCAACAACCCTCTGATTGGGGCCGGTCCCACACTATAAAAAGCTCTCCCCATTTCCTGTAGGGGTCGAATGTTGTATGTCAATCATGACTGTCTGTATTTTGCAAACTGTTCACTATACGGGGCCGGAAACCCCAAACCTTCATGTTGACTCTGTGCTTTCTTTCTACAGTGGCGTAGTTGGTAGGATAAAAAGAGTCCAAAAATGAGTGAAGGACAAGAACTGAATGCGGTCCTAACCTCCTTGGCAACGCAGCTCCAGACTCTACAGGTAGAGCACGCAGCCACAAAGCAATTGCTGGAAGAAACCACTGCACGGTTGGACAACCAGGGGGCGGTAAGACCGGAGCCAACTAGGCCCCCGCCTCCGCCGATTCTTCCTCTCTCTGAGACTGATGACATAGAATCTTATGTAGGCATTTTTGAAAGAACCGCTACCCGGAACCAGTGGCTGCAAGCGGAGTGGGCGGCCATTCACGTGCCGTACCTAAAGGGCGCCGCACAGCGGGCTTACTATGACCTCCCCGAGGAGGAGGCTGCGAGCTATGACAACCTCAAGGCCGAAATTTTAAGTCGCTACAGCGTCACCACGGACCAGCAGGCGAGTGAATGGCGGCTGTGGCGCTTCGACACGGAGCGTCCTGCCCGCGCTCAAGCATTTGAGTTCTAGGGAAAAATGGGCCGGTGGCTAAGGCCAGACGGACCCCAAGTGCGCAAGGTGGTAGAGCAGGTGGCTTGCGAGGGCCTGGTTAACGCGATGTCGGAACAATTCGCCCAGCAGGTCCGGAGACACCCATACCAAGATATGAAAGGCCTCCTAGAGGTTTTGGAGCGGCAGCTCGCGGTGCTCCGAGCCGGGGGGTCGGAAAGGCCGGCTCGCGGGGCCTGGCAGGGATGCGTAGTCAACCCCGAGCCCAACCGCCGCGCGGCGGAAGCCCCACAGAAGCCTCGGGAAAAGCCAGCCCCACTGCGCTGTTTCAAGTGCGGTGAGGTCGGTCACATCTTACCTGCGTGCCCCCTGAATGTCGAGCCGATGGACTGCAGCCTGTCGCTTTCAGAGAGGTATGGTGTTCACTCTACTCCTTTGGCTGTTCCTAATGTAGGGGTGGTACTGATTAATGGACATTCTGTCGTAGCACTCTTTGATACCGGGAGCAACATCTCCATCGTGGCTCGCCGTTACGTTTTGCTGCAACAGTGGTTGAACCCTCATGTACGGGTTACTTGTGTTCACGGGGAGACCAGAGCATATAGGTCCGCCTCGTGCTTTGTTACATGGAAGGGGGAAGTGACTCGGTTGTCGATTGCTGTGCTGCCCGATCCTCCCTTTCCTGTGATACTAGGACATGACTGGTCAGAAATCAAATGCGGTAAAAACGAAACCACTCCTACAACTACATTGGGTCTAGCTATGAGGGGGCGGGCCTCCCTCCCCGCGGCTCCCACGCCGTGCCATGAGGTAAACAATGATGACGTCCTTACCAGGGGAGAAGCTGCGCAGGCGTCGGACTCTAACCCGGAATCACCTGGGGCCTCATGTATAACGCCGTGCGTAGAACTCACACTATAACATGGCGTAAGCACAAAAGTGGGAATGTGCGTACGCACAGAAAAATCCAGATGCAGGAATCTGTGCGCACGCAAACTTTCATGTTCTTCCACTACATAAATCCCGATCAGCGTGAAAAGTAACGCATGTGCACGCGCCTTCTGTCCCGCCCCAACTCCTCCCAGAATTACGCCTCTTTGAATATACAAATCGATATAAATAGCCTTCTGAGAAAAGACAATGGGAAAAGCACGGGGGAAAATATAAGAATTTCAACGAATACCAAGTGGAGGCAAAGGAAAAACATACTATTTGTTGGTTTAAACAGTGGTATAATCAACAAAAGGAAGTTGATCGAGTGACAGAGTGTCGGAGAAACTCGAAAGCTCAAATTCACAAAGTCGCACAGTGCCCGAAATAAAAAAGAAATCACATATCAAAGTCGGCGTGAAAAGGCGAGTCGTAGCCCACCGTCTGAGTGTCATATGAAAGCTTATTAGGGTACAGACAAAAAAATAGGCACACAGTGGGAAAAAAGCACGTAATTTCAACTTTAATCTCGAAATTTCCACTTTAATCACGTAGTTTATTTTGCCATTAAAGTAGAACATCATAACTTCATCTTAAAATCGTTTAATTTACTAGTTTCTCAAATCCCATTGTAACTAAAGTAGGACGTTAAATGTTTTGTTCTGTATTTGATCTTCTTTGTGCTCTGTGTGTGAATCACTACCTGCTTCTTAAACGGGCTTTCTCTTTCTCCGACAGGACACATAATCCATTACATTCGTGATATTACAGCTCTCTGAATAATTACAATACTGAGATGTATACGTGATATCTTTTTCATGATGATAGGAATGAAAGCATTTTATTAAACATGGGAACACGGTGGCGCAGTGCTTGTTCATATCTCACGCAAGAGGCTTGCTGCGCCACGCGCGACCTTTGATGAAATAATTTATCACAGCAGTACTGTCTCTTTCAAACGTACTATTCCTATCCCTACTTTTCTTTCTCCAAATACCCAATTGCCACACAATCAGTTATGTAATAGACGTGAAGCCATTTGTAAGCTTAGAACAGCGATTCTTCAAAACTTTTAAGGAACATTGAAATATCTTCGTAGTACATGTTTAATTATTCTATCCGTCTATCTTTCCAGTGTCGCGTCAGCGCAAGAATACAACGCAATGCAGGAACAATCCCTGAACTAGCTAGCACTGTGGCACCGTGTCCTCACATGTTTAATTATTAACAATACAGATTATTTAAATGAAGTTAAAGTTTTATCTGTATAATATAATCAACATATTTTGCTGCATTTCATCTTAAAAATGAATACCGTCATCATATGTAGATACGCGCTTTATAAAGTGGCGCAGGTTGTGCAATATTATAACTGTAGTGCAAGTTTACAGTGAGGTAATTGTACTTATAAGTAAACAGTTCTACAAGGAGCACTTGATGGACTGATTGAGTGCATTTATAGTTCTTGGGATGAAACTTTTTCTAAACCGCGAAGTCCGTACTGGGAAGTCTCTAAAGCGTTTTGCCGTGGCTAAGGCAGCGTCTGCTTCATGCTGTGTACCGATAATTCTCTTTCCCATCCGCTGCTGCTGTGATTCCCCACTCAGATACAGTGATATAAATACTCCGAGTGGTGCAGTGAGAGTAATATGGAAAAAGATGATCTGCTGTGGCAACCCTTAACGGGAGCAGCTGAAAGAAGAAGAAGAAGAAGATGCAGTGAGAGTAACAACGCTAAAGCAGTTATGATATTTTTAATACTATGGCTATTCCCTGGACCATTATATTGCTGCAGATTAATTACAATCAGATGCATTACACTAATAAACAATATGCAGTTAGTTTCAGTGTATTTATAAAGCCGCGTCAGGAATGTGGATCTAAGAAAGAAAGGTTGACCACACAGGAACAGTAGCACTGCTTTGACACTGGGTGCCGCCAGTCTGCAAAACCGAGCGGAGAAATTGCATACGCCAAGGCATGAGTTACCGTGGAAATGTGCGTGGCTTTACGCCAAGTTTAGGTTTTATACATCGCGATTTGAGCGTGGAAACATTCGTACGCAACATTTCTGTGCGTACGCACCGTTTATACATGAGGCCCCTGGTGAGGGCCCGAGTCAAACTCCTCACAACTTCCCGGTGACGGACGATCCCCTGAGCCGTGTAGAGAACCAGTTTAAAACTACGCCGGCTTCGTTCAAACGCGAACAGTGGAATGACGATTCCCTTAAGTTTGCCAGGAATGCAATTGTGTCTGTTAATGGCCATCTGTCACCTGGTCCCCTGCCACCGGAGCCCTACTTTGTTCTTGAAAATGATCTGTTGTATCGAGTAGCGACCCACGAAGGAGAGATGAGGAAGTTGTTGTTAGTGCCCCGCACCTTCCGGCGCGAGGTGTGTGAACTTGCACATGCCCATCTCCTAGGTGCCCACTTGGGAGCCGAAAAAACATTGGAGAGGATAAAACTCCGCTTTTATTGGCCCGGGGTGAATGAGGAGGTCCGGCGATTCTGTCTGTCGTGCCCCGACTGTCAGATCCGCCAGATACCTAGGAGGGCTCGTGCTCCTCTCGTGCCAATACCCCTCGTTGACATACCATTCGAGAGAATCGGAGTTGACATAGTGGAACCCCTTGAACCTTCGACCCGTGGCCATAAATATATTTTGATCATGGTGGATTACGCCACTCGGTACCCAGAGGCGGTTCCGCTGCGCTCCGCTACTACAAAGAATATCGCACGGGAACTTGTCAATCTTTTCGCCCGAGTGGGAACACCCAAAGAAATCCTTACGGATCAGGGTACGCCCTTTACTTCGGATACGTTCAGGGAAGTTGCCAAGTTACTGAGTGTTAAGCACCTGAAAACGTCTGTTTATCACCCACAAACCAACGGTTTGGTCGAGCGGTTTAATCAGACGCTGAAACAGATGCTTCGCAAGGTAGTCAGCGCGGACAGGAGGAACTGGGACCAGCTGCTACAGCTAGTGCTTTTTGCCTACCGGAAGGTGCCACAGCCTTCCACAGGGTTTTCCCCGTTTGAATTGCTATATGGGCACCAACCCCGGGGACTTTTGGATATACTAAAAGAGGGCTGGGAGGAGGAACCACTCCCGTCCACTAACGCTTTGGAATACATAGCACAACTGCGCGATCGGATGAATCATATCAGGCCCCTAGTAAAACAGCATATGATGCGTGCTCAGGCGGTGCAGGCGCGGTGTTATAACAAGAACTCGGTTCTCAGGGAATTCCAGCCTGGGGATCGAGTGATGGTGCTCGTGCCCACATCTCACTCCAAATTCTTGGCTCATTGGCTTGGCCCATATGAAATTAAGGAGAGAAAGGGGCTGGTGGACTACTTGGTTCGGCAACCAAACTGTTGCCCTGTGGAGCGGGTATACCATGTGAATTTGTTGAAGCCATGGAGGGACAGGGAGGTGGTCCCGACCGCGGGTACGTCCCTCTCCCTTTTCTCCGCCCAGTTGCCCCTTAATTTCGGAACAGAATTAACATCCTTGCAACGGCAGGAATTGGAGCAGACCATCCTAGCCGTCCCAGATGTGGTCAGCGAGACACCCAGCCGCACCTCGCTAATTGAACATGACATCATAACAGAGCCTGGGGTGGTGGTCCGGGAAAGACCCTATCGCCTTCCGGAGGCAAAACGTGCAGAGGTGGAGCTGGAAGTCCAACGGATGCTTGACTTGGACATCATTGAGGAAAGTCATAGCCCGTGGTCCAGTCCAACCGTCCTCGTTTCTAAGCCTGACGGGTCTTGGCGGTTCTGTAACGACTTCCAAAAGCTCAACCAGGTTTCCAAATTTGATGCCTACCCCATGCCTAGGGTAGATGAACTCATTGAACAGCTGGGTACAGCCCGATACTTGACTACACTTGATATGACCAAAGGGTACTAGCAAATTCCCTTAACGGCATCCGCGAGAGAGAAAACAGCCTTTTGTACCCCAAGCGGGCATTGGCAATATAAGGTCCTCCCATTTGGACTGCACGGGGCACCGGCGACCTTCCATCGTCTGGTAGACAGAGTGCTCAGGCCTCACCAGTCCTATTGTGCTGCTTACCTAGACGATGTTGTCGTCTATTCCAGCACCTGGGAGGAACATATTTTGCAGGTGTATGCCGTTCTCGCCACGCTAACGAAGGCCAGCCTCCGCATAAACCCCCGTAAATGTTTTTTTGGGTTAACAGAGGCCAAATATTTAGGCTACCTAGTGGGGCGGGGACAGGTGAAGCCACAATGCTCCAAGATCAAAGACATCCTTGAATGGCCCCGTACGAGTACCAAGAGACAGGTGCAGGCTTTTTTAGGACTAGCTGGGTACTACCGCCGGTTTGTGCCCCGCTTCTCCGAAAGGGCAGCACCCTTGACGAATCTGACAAGGAAGGGAGCTCCTTTAGTGGTGTTATGGGACGAAAAAACAGATCATGCATTCAGTGACCTAAAGTTGGCCCTGACCACGGCACCAGTATTGAAAACCCATGATTTTACTCTTCCCTTCATTCTCCAGACCGATGCTTCGGACACAGGCCTAGGGGCAGTGTTGAGCCAGAGCGTCGACGGTGTCGAACACCCCGTGTTTTACCTGAGCCGGAAACTGTTGCACCGGGAGACCAGGTATGCAGCGGTCGAGAGGGAGGCCTTGGCCATAAAGTGGGCGGTAACCCACCTGAGGTACTACCTGTTGGGCCGGGAGTTCACCCTGGTGATGGAGCACGCCGCTCTCCAGTGGATGGCTCTACACCGGGAGTCGAATCCCCGAGTCACCAGGTGGTTTTTGCACCTGCAGTCGTATAAGTTTACCATCACTTATCGACAGGGTACCCTTCAAGGCAATGCTGATGCCCTCTCCCGGGCTCATGACCTCTTGGTCCGGTACGCCCGCCCCGACGGGTCTGGGCTGAGGGGGGAGTCGTGTCATGCACGAGCGCATAGGGAGCCGCGGAAGGACTCTAGAACGAGCGCGAAACCCGAGGCCAAAAAGGGGATGATGAGACACCTAACTTCTTTTTCTTTATTTTCCCAGAAAGAAGGAAACGCCGACACCCTGACAACTCATCGCTGCTGACCCCTCCTTAATTTTCCCCGGATGACATCACAATTCCCAGAAGACACTGCACATCCTTACCCAACAACCCTCTGATTGGGGCCGGTCCCACACCATAAAAAGCTCTCCCCATTTCCTGTAGGGGTCGAATGTTGTATGTCGATCGTGACTGTCTGTATTTTGCAAACTGTTCACTATACGGGGCCGGAAACCCCAAACCTTCATGTTGACTCTGTGCTTTCTTTCTACAACGTCCAGAGGCCCCTCAGAGAAGCATGCAATTCCAAACAAAGCAACAACAAGGACACAATTCTATGCTGAATAAACAGATAGAAACAGCACGTGGTTACAACTCCAACTACAAATCAGTCTGATTGCGCATGGTGTCCATTTGTTCAAGTCTGTCTTTTTATCATGCTGTCATATGAAAAAGTTTGGGAACGCCTCTCAGCCTGCATAATAATTTACTCTACTTTCAACAAACAAGATAACAATGGTATGTCTTTCATTTTCTAGGAACATCTGAGTACTGGGGTGTTTTCCGAACAAAGATTATTAGTGAAGCAATATTTAGTTGTATGAAATTAAATCAAATGTGAAAAACTGGCTGTGCACAAATTTGGGTGCCCTTGTAATTTTGCTGATTTGAATGCATGTAACTGCTCAATACTGATTACTTGCAACACCAAATTGGTTGGATTAGCTCGTTAAGCCTTGAACTTCATAGACAGGTGTGTCCAATCATAAGAAAGGGTATTTAAGTTTGTCAATTGCAAGTTGTGCTTCCCTTTGACTTTCCTCTGAAGAGTGACAGCATGGGATCTTCAAAGCAACTCTCAAAAGATCTGAAAACAACGATTGTTGAGTATCATGGTTTAGGGGAAGGCTACAAAAAGCTATCTCAGAGGTTTAAACTGTCAGTTTCAACTGTAAGGAACGTAATCAGGAAATGGAAGGCCACAGGCACAGTTACTGTTAAACCCAGGTCTGGCAGGCCAAGAAAAATACAGTAGTGGCATATGCGCAGGATTGTGACAATGGTTATATACAACCCACAGATCACATCCAAAAACCTGCAAGAACATCTTGCTGCAGATGGTGTATCTGTACATCATTCTACAATTCAATGCAATTTGCACAAAGAACATCTGTATGGCAGGGTGATGAGAAAGAAGCCCTTTCTGCACTCACACCACAAACAGAGTCACTTGTTGTATGCAAATGCTCATTTAGACAAGCCATATCCATTTTGGAACAAAGTGCTTTGGACTGATGAGACAAAAATTGAGTTATTTGGTCATAACAAAAAGCGCTTTGCTTGGCAGAAGTAGAACACCGCATTCCAAGAAAACCACCTGCTACCTACTGTCAAATTTGGTGGAGGTTCCATCATGCTGTGGAACTGTGTGGCTAGTTTTGGGACTGGGGCCCCTGTTAAAGTCAAGGGTCGGATGAATTCAACCCAATATCAACAAATTCTTCAGGATAATGTTCAAGCATCAGTCACAAAGTTGAAGTTACGCAGGGGCTGGATATTCCAACAAGACAATGACCCAAAATACAGTTCGAAATCTACAAAGGCATTCATGCAGAGGGAGAAGTACAATGTTCTGGAATGGCCATCACAGTCCCCTGACTTGAATATCATTGAAAATCTATGGGATGATTTGAAGCAGGCTGTCCATGCTCGGCAGCCATCAAATTTAACTGAACTGGAGAGATTTTGTATGGAAGAATGGTCAAAAATACCTCCATCCAGAATCCAGACACTCATCAAAGGCTATAGGAGGCGTCTAGAGGCCTGTTATATTTGCAAAAGGAGGCTCCACTAAGTATTGATGTAATAGCTCTGTTGGGGTGCCCAAATTTATGCACCTGTCTAATTTTGTTATGATGCATATTGCATATTTTCTGTTAATCCAATAAACTTAATGTAACTGCTGAAATACTACTGTTTCCATAAGGCATGTCATATATTAAAAGGAAGTTGCTACTTTGAAAGCTCAGCCAATGATAAACAAAAATCCAAAGAATTAAGAGTGGTTCCCAAACTTTTTCATATGACTGTACATGGGAGGTGGGCCAGGAGGAAATCTTTGCTATCTGGAAAGAACATCAGGGAAAGGCTAAAGTTTGCCCATGAACACCCAGGCAAACACCGGAACTTCTGATCAATGTGCTGTGGATACACAAGATGATGATACAGTAGTTATTTGGCCACAGAGCCAAAAAACATTGTTTGGCAAAGACAGCATTTCACCAGAAGAACCTGATACCAACTGTAAAGCATGGTAGTAGAAATGTTATGGTTTCGGGCTGCTTTCCTGCATCAGGGCCTAAGCAGTCCATCATCACAGAATTCAGTATGATGTCTTCTTTTTACCAGTGGGTGCTTGAGGATGACATGAGACCATCTATCAGAAGACTGAAATCTCAAATAAAAGTGGACCTTGAAGCATGCAAATGACCCTACATATACCAATGAATCCACCAAGGACTGGCTACAAAGAACGAAATTGAGGGTTCTAGAAGGGCCAAGTCAAAGCCTGGATCTAAAGCCCATCAAGATGCTGTGGAGGGATTTGAAATAGCCTATGCACGCAAGTTATCCTCAAACATCTCACAGTTGAAAGAATAATGCATGGAGGAATGGGAAAAACATTCTCCCAGTTGATATCAGTGACTGATAATGCATTATAGAGAATACCTACTTAAGGTTGTTACTGCCCCAGGTTGCAAAACAAGCTATTATGGGGGTACATTTTTTCATTTTTCATTATGAATGAATTGTTGGAAAGTCATCGTTTTCTTTCCCAATTATATCACCCTTTTTCTATTTCTCTACTGTTTAAATGAAAATCAAATCTTGATATGTCCACAGATGTTCAAAAAGAAAAAATATTCCATGGGGTGTATTACTTTTTCACTTGACTGTACATATATATATATATATATATATATATATATATATATATATATATATATATATATATATATATATATAAATAAAGAGACAGAGAGAGAGAGAGGGAGAGAGAGAGAGAGACAGAGAGAGAGAGACCACAAGAGAAACCAATATGTAACTAGTGTGATTCTTAATATTAACATGTCTTTTTAACATGAGACAGCTCCTTTCAAGAAAAAGTACAATGTGAAAAGAGCAAAGTTTTCTATTTTAAATGAATGCATTGCTCCTTTCAAGAAAAAGTACAATGTGAAAAGAGCAAAGTTTTCTATTTTAAATGAATGCATTGACTAGTTAAGCAACTAAAAGTTTGTCAAGTCAGCAGGGTGTGTACAGACAGGGAAATGAAATGCACGAAAGAGCCACAGGAGCTAGCTATCAAGTAGCTCAACTTATAGTGTAGTGACGAACGCTATGTTCTGATGGTGAGTTTGTCAAGCAGCCACATATACACTTTTTCCTGATAGTACTAAAGAGGTACTGAATGTGAGTCTTACTAGGAATACCATTACCTGGATTAAATGTCAAGTTTCAGAAAAGGCAAACACATGACTTTTTTCACTTACAGTTGATTAAACTATTGACTTAACAGACACTGTGTTGCTGATAATATTTTTGTTGGGAGTAGATGATGATCTTTTAATCATGGAAGAGCTGCTTCACTTACAAAGTGTTGAAGGAAATACAAGGGGTAGAAGTATTTTTGAGTGTCCAAAGCTATAAAAATATGTGAAACTACTATAGCAAAAAACAGCAACTTTTCTAGAGATGTGGCTCCATCAAAGGCAGGTACAGATTGTATTGGTCTTGCTGCTGTACAAAAAGGTAAATGAGACTAGAGATCACGCAGTTAAACTGCAATGCTTTATACATCAAGTCACTTGTGCAAAAAAATCCCTAAAATGGAGACATTCATGGGAACAATCATACAAAGTGTGAACTTTATTATGAACAAATTATTCGTTCTGAAACTCCTGAAACTGTTTTCTGTTTTAAAAGTGAGATTATAGAATTTCAGAAAGACAAAAAACAAACAAAACTGGAAATTATTTCTGATCCAGAATGGGCCGCAGACCTTAAATTCATGGCCAGTGTAACGGGTTTGTAAATGTACTGAACATCATCCTGCAAGGAGAAAATGCTGCTAAGTCTCATGATCACATGAACACTAATGATAACACAATTTATTGTAAAACTGTTTATTTGAGAAATATTATTTGTTTGAGTACAATGTTTCACATTCGCAGTACCAACAAGAGATAACAGATGCTTATACAGATGAAGTTACTGTTGGAAGATAGAAATACTTGAAAGTAATTACATTACTAATATTAGTGTTTGAATGCTGCTTTCAGAAAGTCACTCTATCAATGTCAGGATTTTGTCTTGTCTAGGCTGCAGAACTTGAGAAGAGGGATCTGCCGAGGATGGCTGCTGTCATTGCCACACATTTCAATCAGTTCTAGCTATTAGTCTATCTGTGCTTTACTGTCTTTTAGGAACCCATGCAAAAAGATTGCTCATTCTTTTTGTCTTAACGTATATTTGTGAGCAGATATTTTCTATAATGTCCCAAAATTTGAATAGATTGAGAACTACTTTGACTCATTCCCACCTTTTTGATATTTTGCCAGTGACAACAACAAACCTTATACCTGGTGATAATCAAATACTTGGCTTCAAATCACAGCTTCATTGTTCACATTAAAGGGAAAAGATGAATATCTTGATATAGCTATTATAGTGATAATCATACTCCTAAATTAATATTAGAATTTAATGAAAATGCATATTAATAATTAAACCATATTCTCATTGACACTTGTTCTCATGGAAGGGTTATAAACCCATAACTTTCTTTGCTGTTCTCAACCTAATTTTACATGCCAGTTTTTGTACCTTTGTTTGATTTATTGAAATGTGTAAAGATGTAAAGATGGTGAGATACTTCATGTTAAACAACTTTTGGAACTGTGTTTTTTTATGTTCACCTCATTCAAGCATAGTAATATGATAGACACAACCAGTTACTATGTATCTTAGAGTACTAATAAGATAATACAAATAATTAGTACACCACAATAATTACATTGTGATATTTTATTTACATAGTAAGGGTTGTGGTGTGTTACTTGCTAAATTCTATATCTGGCTCCTAGAAACACTTAAACTTTCACACATGGCCCTATGCAAAAATTCTTTGGATACCACTGCTTAAGGGATTTTACTACGGATGAGATTTGGTTAAATTTTGATAAATACAGACTTTAAATCTACAAAAAGGATCATAAAATAGTATAGTATAGTATAGTATAGTATAGTATAGTATAGTATAGTATAGTGTAGTATAGAATAGTAAACATGTATTGCAAATGAAAATATACAATGCCAAGCAGTCTTTAATGATTAAATTGTGAGGTACTGGACTCATAAAATAAAACTAAACATTGATGATTACAGGGGATTTTTATGTGTGTTTGTTTTTTTTTAATTTTTCTTCTGTACAAATTTTTTTATTATTTTTTTCATGTGTGACCAACAGTGTGGAATAAAAATTAAAACGAATAACATTTTAAAATTATTCATTAAACAAAAAAATACAATTGAGAGCTCTAATTTCATGTGTCTGTAGATTTCCCACAGGGTAACAAAAAAGAGGGTGAGGGTCGCTTTGGGGGATTTCAGCATAGGGCTTATAACAATGATATGAATATTGTGGCCTAACCATTTTATCTTACCATGTCCATGCACTATATGTATTCACTGAAGTAAACACTGCTTAAAACCAAAACTAAAAAATCCAAACATTCATTATCATGTAAATTAGAGAATACCAAAATAATTCAGGGTATTTTTTATTAAACAGACTCTAAATCCACTTTTATACCAGCCACCTTTTCAAACAGGTTCATCAGATCTGTGTATGAAGGAGGCATTAACTTGTTAATTACACTTACAAAAGAGAAGCTGTTCTACATGATTTTTGTCATTGATCTGTTATATTCAATTTTACTGTTAGTTATTGTCCTTTTATATATATGTAAATTGTTTTATGCATAAAAGTAACCTAGAAACAAAGGAGAAGACAATGACTGACAGCAGATGATCCTTTGAGGCGGAACTTCCTGTTTCAATTAAACATTTCCAGGTCGTTTCTATATATAGGGGACTTCAGAACTCAATTCTCTCTCTTGGTTTTTTTTTTTTCATAGAATGCCATTTTGATCTCAGCTGCGATCACATTTTTCATGACTACAAAAAATACCGAGGGAATTCCAGCACTTATCTCATAACAGTTCAACAGGAAGGTAGTTTCTGCAACTAATACGTGGAAAATGCTTTACATCTGCTTGAACTCAGACTGGTGAGGTTGTTTTAGTTTTGTTTTGGTTTATTCACTTTGGGACAGTGTCATCACTTCAGTTACTTTTTGATTTCATTTTTCTTTGAGGATGTTTGCTAGCTTTGTCATTTAGTAATTTCTTTCTTAATCTGAACTTTGTGTGAGTTTTTTGTGTTTTTCGTTATTTTTTCTGTAATGTTTTTATAAAATGTTTTATAATGTTTTATAAAAAAGAGAGTGTAAATGTATATTTAAAAATTTTATATTGTTTGTTTATTACTTCACTGCATATATTGGTGCACCTTGCATTATGTGTTTATATTTACTTTTTTACAATATATTCAAGTTTTACCTTAATACACTGTCACTGAATTGATGATTAGGTGAATAAGTTTGGAGTATGATGTTGACCTAGCCTGGAAATGTACCAGCCAGCAAGGGTATTTTCTTATGTAAGTCAAATTAACTCAAATTGTAAATATCACAAACTCCTGCAGGTTTTATTTTCCAAATCTTTCATTTCTTTTTTGAATTTATTGCAACTTTAAGGCTACCTTTGAGAACAATTTGTATTACTATTATGGGATCGAACTTGTCAATTTAAGATTATTGTTACTTTATCTTTGCTCTGTTGTTTTCATGTTGTCTCTCATAATTGGTCAAACTTTTCTATTAAGTAGACCTGTGTGTTAGAGCAAAGTTTACCACTGATTTGAACAGCAATAATTAATCATAACTGAAGGTTGTGTCCCATCTGCTCACATATCATCTATGTATGTGTTGTTTATGCTTCCATCATGTATAGGACATTTTAGCTGTTATAGTAACAAATATTAGCTTGATTGAAAAATGCAACAAATGCTCCAAAAGCAATTTTTTCTGATTCGATTTCAGCAATTAAGTGTCCTGTTTTAGCAGCCCCATTAACTGTGTGTGTTTGTTATTATGTGCTTCCATTAACGCATTATATGTCATGTCGTTGAGGGTTTTCCCAAAGCTTTTTGAGTTGAGCCACACACACCTCTAGGTTATATGGAAATATGAAACAGTAATTAAATTTTATATTGGAAATAACATTTTCAAGCAGCATATTCATCAATGCTGTAGATGGATGTGTGCGAAGGTTGCGTCATCTATCACCCTGTTACTCCCCTGCATAGCATACCAGCAGTACATATACCATAGGCTGAGAACCACTGCTTTTGGCTATTGTTTTTTAGAAAAATGATCCAAAACATATACCCTTTTCTTTTGACATTCTTGTTATTATAACCAGTTATTTTGAAGACTTATTTGCTTTGTTCGGGACATGTCTGATATTTGATCTGGTGTTTTAAAAATGCTGAGTGCAAAGGTGTTTAGCAATACAGAACACTTTTAATCTTGTGTTGTTTTATCACATGATAACCTTTATTGCTAGAAAACCAATCTAAGCAAGTCCATAAGAGTTTATCAACATTTAATTGGGAATCATTAAGGGATAATTTTTTTTATAATAATATATAAAAAAATATATTAATATCCATCCATCCATCCATCCATTTTCCAACCCGCTGAATCCGAACACAGGGTCACGGGGGTCTGCTGGAGCCAATCCCAGCCAACACAGGGCACAAGGCAGGAACCAATCCCGGGCAGGGTGCCAACCCACCGCAGAATATATTAATATTTTTAATATTAATATATATTATATTTTTTTATATTTTTTTGATTCCTTAATGGTTCTGTTATCAATTACTTTATTATATAAAGTGCATCAATTTGTGACCACCTAAAACACCAAGGCTTTAATAAACTAGTGAATTTCAGCTACCAATCCCATATTACAATAAACAGAAAATATGAGCTCTACACAAAATATTTTTAAAATTTATTTTAACACTTCCTTGACCTATTGGTCTTAATTTTTAGAAATGGGGTAGTATCTAAAAAATAATTTACACCTGTCTTAAGATCACAATGTTGGATACCTTTAGATATTTTCACACTTGTGTAACTGATGTCATTCCCTTGCTTTATGCTGTGATCTTGGCAGCAGCAGTACTGTTGGTGCACTGCACTCTGGCTGAAATTTTCATATATAGATACATATTACAACACAATTTTAAACTCTATATAAACAGGACAAACGTTTCAGGCTGCTGCCAATAAAATATCACTGGACATCTATAAATATACATGACTAATCTGTATGGTAGCAGAAATTTCTGATATCACAGAGATGGGAATGTTTTTTCCTTGTAAGAGTTTGTTGTCACACCACAAATGGTTCAGAAATACAAAAGACTAGAAAAATTCCTTTCTCACAAAAAATGAAAAAAAGTATTTTTTACTATCATTTGAAGTTCTGATTGCTGAAACCTCTTGTTCTTTTTACACAGTAGAAGGTAAAAGATGTCTTAATCTTTACAGACATTGAAAATATGTAGTTAAAAAAGTTGATAAGTCAATAACTTGATTGATTCAGACAAGGCTAAAATGAGAGAAATGTCAGACTTTAAAAAAATAGTGGGGAATAAACACGTGCTTATAATTATTTGATGTAATACAGCACATAATCACTTATCTAATTACTGTCAAAATACCCGTTTTTTTTTGGCTTTGCTTTCTTTATCGTGGCTAGTTGCCTTAAGACCCTGTGAATGTCTATGGACTTTGAAGATGGTGCATTGTCATATAATTAGCATCACATGTCAGAGGGAGTTAAATTATATTAGATGTGCCACCATCTGTCCATATTATTAGACATAACATATCCTGCACTTAGTGTGTGCATATTTTTTGTTTTTTTTCCTTCATTTTTAGTAGAATGCAGACACACTTTAGATCTCATCTGTCTATAGTTAGAGGAGCTTTCTCTCACATTGCTGTTGCACATATATCTAACAAACATTCTTCAAAATGAAGCAAATCTAAGAATTCATAGTAGGAATTGATAAAGTCATTGTGAGCTGATCCAGTCACTGCTGGCAAAATTGAAAAGTTTTTCTTGGTTGCCAACCCTAAGCACACATTGCCTGCTATATACAGAGTTAAACAATCACAATTAGCAAGAGACTGGTCTAAATGATCCCCTTCATAAATCGTCATCTGAGGGATTAACTGTCACTTACCTTATGCAGAGGTGTGATGTTTGTACAACTGGCTCCAGAAACCATTCTATATTTTGCTTTTTACTGTTTCAGAGAAAGTGCAACAAACTTTGCAGTATATATAAGGTATTTTATCTACACAAATGTATATTTCTCTCCAATTTAACTTTTATTATTCAATGATTGTTAAATTGCCCCATTTATTAGTTAGAAGCTTTTCTCTGCTGATGGTGTTATTGTACTTTGTGTTTGCGGCAAGTTTTGCAATAGCCAATTATACAACAAAGGAATCAAATTTATCAATATGTGTATGTAGCCAGAAACTGTAGATGGGAGAGGAAGAATTATTTTAAAATAAAGATCCAAACTCACATTATATTTAATCAGTGTCAAAGCCAAATTTTAGTGTGATAGACCCAGTAATGCATATAAAATTGTTACTAATAACCCAATAGTTTGGTGACATTTTTGCCCCTGCCATTGTGTTTTATGGAACACAATTAGTTAATTTGTGAGCATTTTTGCTCTGTGCTCCACCAGCATTTCCAACACTGGATGGGCTCATTACCAACAAAAATGACCAAGAAGATGGTCCTGATATAGGCAGTGGACTGTTTCACTAAGTGAAGTGCATAAATCTGTTTGGGTTTGGTATTGTTAAAGGCAATCTGGTTTGCTTTATGCACTCGAAATTTAAATGTTTACCCATTGAATGCTAAAACTGTAGCGCTTCACTATTTTGAAGATGGAGACTTGTCACAGAGGTGTATAACAGTCAGAGTGTCAGTTACACTATGGGATCCTTTTAGGGAATTGGGGAAGTGATACATATAAGGGAAAAATAGTAACCTGTAGATGTAATAGTTTTAAAGTTTTAGCACAGGGGTGACTAACTCCAATCCTGGAGGGCTGCAGTGGCCACAGGATTTCATTTTGACCATTTTTTTAATTAGTTACCATTTGTGGCTACTAATGACTTGTTTTGCCTTGATTTCATTTGGCTTGCTTTTTAAGCATTGGATCTCTTAATTGTTTTTCTTAATTGGTAGATAAACAATAATGGGATACAATATGAGCAAACACATGCCCTGCTCACCACAATTCATCATATAGTATCTGAATACAAAGGTAAAGATCTCAGTAATTTTGATCTGCCCAGATCCACAAGACATTTTGACTGTTAGAAAAAAGAAAATTGACAGTTTTGGAAATGTCTTCTATGCCACAATGATAGTAAAACAAGCCATGAAATGAAATAACGGGTCTAATTAACAGTAATGATCAGCTTCTAATTAAGAAATTGGTTGGAGTTTGAGGCCCCAACTTACCTGCTAACCTATTGGATCACTTAACATCTCATTTTTGTTTGGATGCTGTTTATGAGTAAAGAAACAATTCAGTTCAAGAAAGTGACAGGAAGGAAAAACTGCAGACACTGTGGCCCTCCAGGATTGAAGCTGCATACCCCTGTTCTAGTGCGATGGAAAGTCTTCAAATGGTAGGGAGTGCAAAAAGTAAAGATTGTAAACAAGAACAGAGAGGAGATGGAGGAGATGAGATTCAAAGAGAAACATGCTTAAGCCACAATAGGGAGCTGAATGTCTTGTTTTAAATACTGAGAAGGTAAACCAACGTGCAGCGAGAGAGGGTACATCACTAGCTGCATATACTGTACAGAGAGAGACACATCTCCAAAGGCAGGTTTGGAATGTATTTTATTAGGCTTAAAAACCTAGGTGGAAAGGAAACACTGCTCTTATTTTCTTGTGAAGTGTATTCTTTTCATGGCTATCATTTTATTTCTTCATCCATCTTCAGACAGTTAATTCATCTATGGACATTTCATTTTGTATTTGCCATGCCTAACCTGGGTTGTTTTTTGAGCGAGGGGCTTCTTTATGGTGTGTAGCCTTCACCATATACATGTGAATAATTAAATTTTATAAAATTCTGCACCTTCAGCTTACTTTATAGAATGATTCCGGAAATAGTAGGATGTGTGTTCAAATAATTCTACGGTCCAAGCACCTTCATTTTACAAGTTTTGGTGAAATGAATAGTTTACACAAAAACAAAGAAAAAGTGACATTACAAGGAAAAGGAAAGTTTTTGTATTAGATGTTTAAGGCTTAGGTATCTTGTTACATTTCTTGAAGTCAGAGCACACATTAATACATTTATACAACATTTATAAAACAGTCACTAAACTTTGTCATTGTTCTATTTGTAAACTTATAGTCCAAGCTTCTAGCAAAGAGACAGATTTCCTAACTGGTTAACACTCAAAAACAGCTAAGAAAGCTCTATTACATGTTGGTTTAAAGAGAGCAAAAGATTATACCAGGGGTGGGCAAAGTCAGTCCTGGAGACCCACAGTGGCTGCAGGTTTTTGTTCCAACCCAGGTTCTTAATTAGAAAACAATCCTTGACAATAATTTAATTTCATGGCTTGTCAGTGCTTTAGCTCTTCCATGTCAGGTCATTCTCATATGCATATTCCTTTCTATGGATATCATCCAAATGATTTGAAGTCTAAAACGGATGAGTAGATAGATAGATAGATCCTTTATTAATCCAAAGGGGAAATTCACATACTCCAGCAGCAGCATATTGATAAAAAACAATATTAAAGAGTGATAAAAATGCAGGTATAACAGACAATAACTTTGTATAATGTTAATGTTTAGAGTGGAACTGAAGAATCGCATAGTATGGGGGAGGAACGATTTCCTCAGTCAGTCAGTGGAGCAGGACAGTGACAGCAGTCCGTCGCTGAAGCTGCTCCTCTGTCTGGAGATGACACTGTTTAGTGGATGCAGTGGATTCTCCATGATTGACAGGAGCCTTCTCAGCGCCCGTCACTCTGCCACGGATGTCAAACTGTCCAGCTCCGTGCCTACAATAGAACCTGCCTTCCTCACCAGTTTGTCCAGGCGTGAGGCGTCCCTCTTCTTTATGCTGCCTCCGCAGCACACCACCGCGTAGAAGAGGGCGCTCGCCACAACCGTCTGATAGAACATCTGTAGCATCTTATTGCAGATGTTGAAGGACACCAGCCAGATGTTGAAGTATAGTCGGCTCTGTCCTCTCTTGCACAGAGCACCAGTATTGGCAGTCCAGTCCAATTTATCATCCAGCTGTACTCCCAGGCATTTATAGGTCTGCACCCTCTGCACACAGTCAACTCTGATAATCACAGGGTCCGTGAGGGGTCTGGTCCTCCTGAAATCCACCACCAGCTCCTTGGTTTTGCTGGTGTTCAGTTGTAGGTGGTTTGAGTTGCATCATTTAACAAAGTGCTTGATGAGGTTCCTATACTCCTCCTCCTGCCCACTCTTGATGCAGCCCACAATAGCAGTGTCATCAGTGAACTTTTGCACGTGGCAGGACTCCGAGTTGTATTGGAAGTCCGATGTATACAGGCTGAACAGGACCGGAGAAAGTACAGTCCCCTGCGGCGCTCCTGTGTTGCTGACCACAATGTCAGACCTGCAGTTCCCGAGACACACATACTAAGGTCTGTCTGTAAGATAGTCCACGATCCATGCCACCAGGTATGAATCTACTCCCATCTCTGTCAGCTTGTCCCTAAGGAGCAGAGGTTGGATGGTGCTGAAGGCGCTAGAGAAGTCCAGAAACATAATTCTTACAGCACCACTGTCTCTGTCCAAGTGGGAGCGGGATCGGTGTAGCATATAGATGATGGCATCCTCTGCTCCCACCTTCTCCTGGTATGCGAACTGCAGAGGTTGAGGGCGTGGCGGACCTCTGGCCTCAGGTGGTGAAGCAGCACCCGCTCCATGGTCTTCATCACATGTGATGTCAGAGCGACAGGCCTGAAGTCATTTAGCTCACTAGGACGTGATACCTTTGGGACTGGGGTGATGCAAGATATTTTCCAAAGCCTCGGGACTCTTCCCTGTTCCAGGCTCAGGTTGAAGTTACGCTATAGAGGACTCCCCAGCTCCAACGCACAGGCTTTCAGCAGACATGGCGATACTCCATCTGGACCCACTGCTTTGCTGGCACGAAGTCTCCTCAGTTCTCTGCATACCTGGGCTTCTGTAATTGTGGGTGGGGGAAACTCACAGCATACTGTTCTTACTGGAACTACAATGTCCATACAGAAGTTGATGTAGTCAGTAGTGCAGTCAACAACCTCCTCAATGTTCTCACAATATGATCCCTGCAGGATATCCCAGTCCGTAGTTCCAAAGCAGTCTCTCAGAGTCTGCTCTGCCTCAGGGGACTACTTCCTGAATGAGTGTGTGTTTGTATGCAGCTCCCTCACTCTTGGTTTGTAGTGAGGCTGAAGCAGAACCAGGTTATGATCTGCTTTCCCAAGTGCGGGCAGCGGGGTGGCGCTGTATGCGTCTTTAATGTTTGCATACAGTAGGTCAATAGTCCTATTTCTCTGGGTGTTACAATCCACATACTGGGAGAAGGCAGGTAATGTTTTGTCCAGCGTCACATGGTTAAAGTCTCCAGCGATTAGCACAAGCACCTCGGGGTGCTGCGTTTGTAGTTTAGCAACAGTGGAATGGATGATGTCACCCACTATCTCCACATCCACCCGAGGAGGGATGTAAACAATAACAACAATGACGTGTCCAAACTCTCTGGGCAAGTAGTAGGGACGCAGATTTACGGCCAACAGTTCGATGTCCCTGCAGCAAGTGGAGATTTTGACGTTTACATGTCCAGAGTTGCACCTCCTTGTATTCACATAGATAGCGAGTCCTCCTCCTTTCCGCTTCCCGCAGGTATTTACGTCTCTGTCCGCTCTAACCGTGCTAAACCCGGGTAGCTCCATGTTAGCATCTGGGATGTTAGTTGTTAGCCATGTTTCACAAAAACACAACAAACTGCATTCTCTGTAGGTCCTGACATTTTTCACCAGCGCAGCCAGTTCGTCGATCGAGTTCACATTTCCCAGGATCACAGAAGTCACGGAAGGCTTATATCGCCACTTTCTCGCTAGCCGCTTGGATTTTAGCATAGCGCCGGCTCTGCTGCCACGATACGACCTTCTTAATAATTCATTACATTTATACAGCGCTTTTCTCAACCTCGTAGGGTAAATAGGGAACCATATCGGCACTGGCATTTGTTCTCAGCGCTTGAAATTGACTACCTGAATAGACAAGTCTCGGCGTGTAAAAATCCCTGTCCAAGTAGTAAAAAAGTAGTAAAAAGTGCCCAGGGAACTAGTCCACATAAAAGAAAGTGTTAGGAGTGATCAGTAAAATAGAGAAAAATAGAGAAAAAGGTAGAACGATAGTCATACATGGAGCTGCTGGAAAGGCTGCCACTTGTGGTGGCGCCTGAGTCATTGTAATTATCCATCCTTCACTTTTTTCTCTTCACTTTTCTTCCAAGTATTTAATTAAACCAAATAGTGCACGATAAATGCACACAGGTTTAAATGGAAACAAGATAAATGAAGAAATGCTGGTCTCTTTTGTCATTTGCATGTTATTACTAATAAGGAGCACTTAAAAACCATGACTATAGCTGTTTAAGACTAAAATAAGCAATAAGGGTTCAAAATGTTAACAAGCAAGCTGGTCAATTAAAGTGAAGCAGAAGTGTTACTTGACCAATAAGTGCTTCTTATTAAGCAATTGGGTTGGAACAAAAAATCCTGCAGCCACTGTGGCCCTCCAGGAGGGACTTTGCCCACCCCTGGATTATACTATTGCCTAACATTGTCAGTCAGTCATCGTCCAACCCGCTATATCCTAACACAGGGTCACGGGGGTCTGCTGGAGCCAATCCCAGCCAAAACAGGGTGCAAGGCAGGAACAAATCCCGGGCAGGATCACCAGCCCACTGCAGGGCACACGCACACACACACACACCAGGGACAATTTAGAATTGCTAATGCACCTAACCTGCATGTCTTTGGACTGTGGGAGCAAACCAGAGCACCGGGAGGAAACGCACACAGACACAGGGAGAACCTGCAAACTCCACGCAAGGACGACCCAGGAAGCGAACCCAGGTCTCCTAACTGTGAGGCAGCAGCACTACCACTGCGCCACTGTGCCGCTCCTGCCTAACATTGTGAAACTGAAATTCTATTCATATTAAGCAAACGTGAATTTTAACATTAGAAGGTTAATATTAAGACTGGCTCCTGCAATATATTTTATGTTTTGAATTCATGTATCATGTGGATTCTGTACTGGTTTTGTTGCAGTGGAAAGAAGTAGCATTTGTCACTTGGTCAGTTTCTCTCATTTCTATATTCTACACTGAAGCTTTTATCTTAAAATGAAATAGAATCATACCCACTGGTATCAGTGAACAGTAATGAACACTGTAACATCTTTGTTATCTATAATTACTGCTACATTTACTTGCATTTATTTCCTGGAGGCTCTTGATGCCTTTTGCTCCCAATAGTTCACTCTAGCATCATCAAAATATTAAAACCTGGCAGAACAACAGGTATCTTTGCAGGTTGACTGTGTTTACAAAACATTTTTAGCACACTGTCTATCCAGGAGCTGGTCTTGTTCACTAAAGAGCATTTACATTTTACAGCCTTCTGTGTTTAAAATGAGCATCACAGCGTGGTGCTGAAAGCAAAATGTTAAGAAAGTTATTTAAAAGTAAACTTTTTATATAAAAGTGTTTTTTTTTTTTCATGACTGTTACTGCCTCTTCGGAGTGAGATAACAGCAGTCATTCCCCTTATATTCTTATGCAAGTTTGTGTATGTAATCTATTATTTATATTGACATATAATAAGTATGTAACATAAGTAACAGTAACCCATTCCCCAAAGGACTACATAAAGGATTTCAATAAGCTAAATAACTTTTAATGGTTAAGAAGGTGATCCTGTTCTTTACAGTACTGGTTTCATTGGATGCCTCTGTTCCAGAAAAGGGATGCTGACACAGGATCTTTTCAACATTCAATAATATATATTAAATTGCAAAAATAATCATAAACATGAATAAAGACAAAAATAACAATCAACAAAGATGGAATTCCTCATTAATTTTTAAAGTAATTTAATTATTCTTGGTGTATTTATTTACTGTATCTATTTATGTGTTGGTGTATTTATGGAAGCTGTAAAGCACTTTGGTCAACTTCTGTTGTTTTATATGTGCTCTATAAATTGACTTGACTAGGTTAATGTTGTTGTAATCCATATTAAAGGTCAACTTCTGTATATTGGCCAAGGCAATTAACTCCAATATTCCAACCAACCCCTCTTCCATTATGCCAACATTTGTGATTTAAATATTTTTTTCTGCTTTTTCCCTAAGTAAATACTGTGGAGATTCTCTAGACTGGAAATGTAACATGACCGATGCCGATAGCCACAGATACATATACTGTACAATATCAACTATATATGTATCTTACTGTTATATATAGTTGTATCTAAAGAAGGCAAGCTAAAATGTCTGTATGTACAGAATCCTTCCAAAACATCCATTATTTGAACTTCTTTACTTCATTTTCTGGGGTGTAATAAGCCAACAAGCCATATGCTAGACATAAATTCAATACAATAATGTCAACAGTTTGCAAAGAAGTCCGATTCAAGACTGTGCAAAGTAATGTATAATTTGCACACTAGTGTTGATCAGTGAAATTAATCAAAGTGTTTTTCGCAGCTAATATGCTGTGCTTGATGGTGTCCTTCTTTGTTGAATATTTTCCTGGAAATTTGCCTTGTTCGGCTTAGATGGACTTTTTTTTCCCGAGCCATGATGCTTTGTGAAGTCATGCTGACCTCACAAAAGCCATAACAGCCAATGTTGGAGAGACAGCAACCGAAAATATAACACTAATCCTAGTAGTGGGATAAAAATTAACGTAAAACATAAATACATTTAAGCACAATGCACATGCAGAAGGAAACTGGAAATGTGTTGGTATGTTTGTCTTAAAGGTAAGTGTTGGTATATAAGTTAACATCTTTTTGTATACACTTGTTTGTGACCTATGTGTAATATGGTGAACCTACCCCTTTAATATTATGCATTGTGCTGTGCAGTTGATGCAAACAGATAGGAGTGAAGAATCCATGTGCTTTAGTGTTGCACTTATTAGAACATTAGAACAGTCTAGACGAGAACAGGTCTTTCAGCCCAACAAAGCTTGCCAGTCCTATCCACTTAATTCTTCTAAAAAAACATCGAGTCTAGTTTTGGAAGTCCCTAAAGTCTTACTGTCCACCAAACTACTTGGTAGCTTATTCCAGTTCAAGACTTGAGTACCTGCTATTGAATCTGTTGGGGGGGGGGGGGGGGGGGGGGAGCCTTAATTCATGTTTCCTATCTACCACTCTCTGCAGGAAATGGTACTGTTCTAATATTCTATTAATTTTATCTCAGGGAGGCATGGTGATGCAGTGGTTGGCACCGCTGCCTCACAGCTCAGGTCACATTTTAGCCACAATTTGTCCAGCATAGTTGGCAGACATTTGCCTACCTATCAGGGACACTTAAGAAGAACATTGCACCATTGTAATCTACTCAAAACTAGTTTAGTTTCTCTTTCCCTGTTGCCTTAAATGCATTTGCAGCGCTCAGTAAAGTTCTAAAACATTCAGTTTTGCCGAAAAAGCAAATTCAGCATGGTTAACTCATCAGTAGTGCAGACCTTCTGTGAAATAGACTACAGATAGCAAAAGATCTTTGATCAGCTTCAGTCGCTCTGCTTGCTGTTTGAAGCATTCATTGCAATTTTATCTCTTGGAGATGTAGTGTGTTTTTGATAACACTGATCTAACTGAAAGACAGATTTGTAAAACACAGCAGCCAACAGTAAGTGCTTTCCATTTTTGTAAGTAAATAGCCTCAAATGAAATATCTTAACCATAGAGCACAATTGGTTAAACTCAGTCATCTTTGTGAATAACTAAATATTTGTAGGCTGTTTCTATCTCAATTAACTTCTAAAGTTTATGACCTTTTACCTCAAAAATAAAAAAGAGAATAATTTAATTAAATGATATCATATTTTTAAAAACCTCACTGGGATTTTCAGAAGTGGATTGAATCAAAGTTTACCACTATATGACTGAACCCAATCAGAACAGTTAACTAAACATGTAACTGTTGAAGAATATGTCACATCAGAATTAAATTACACACTGGACAGAAAGAACACTAATTTAATGAAAACAGGAAGTAAGTGGTAGACATCATCCAGAATCAAAGCCCATACTAATTTGTAATGTATTGTAAATAATATTTTTAGATCTGCATGAAGCTGAAAACATGTTATATATGGTTTGTTGTCTTTAACCATCAAATTTAATGTAAATTGAAAATGACTATTGCGTAAAAGATCATTTTCAAAAATAGTGCAAAGTTGCTGGCTACCTAACCTACCTATTCTTTCCCTGTGTAGCTGATGATTATTAGGTTTTTTATTTTTATTTTTTTGAGACGTAAGTCCTGTATGTGGATACTAAAGTCCATTGCTATCTCAAATATGTGACCATGTTCAAAAAGCATCAAAAGTAGAAGCTCCATAGTTATAGAACAAGAATCTTCTGAAAATAAGATTGAGTCCAGTTTAACGACCGTGTGTGCCATGATTAACACACAGAATTCATTTTCACTATCTTTTTATGAGGGCATGGAGATTACCTAAAGTTTGTTTCATATAAGACTTATAATTTTGTCAGTTGATCTATACTATTCACATACAAGTTCAGGTTTGAAACTGTTACAATGCAAGTATTACTTCATATAGTGTATTTTGTTTACTTCATATGCCCAACATTAACAAGATCTAGAATTTGTCAGCTACCTTAAATATCTCAATTACTTTAGTTTTAATTAAGTTTTATTTTTGAACTTTTTTTAGTTCAATGATTATGTTGTTACTATGTCATTCATCTTTAGCAGAAACTAAGGTTTAAAGATTTTTTTTTCCCCCAATATGAATTGTATATAGGTTGTTTAAATGGTTGGAAACGTAAGTTGCAGATGCTTTCTATTATTATTATAGATTTGCTATTTCTCTTGAGTATGGAGTTTATATGACTACCTAGTATACAGTATATTAGCTTCTTGGACATCTCATTCCAAAAAAACAAAAGAACATTTGTGAGGTCAGGTACTGATGTTGGACAAGAAGTCCTGGCTCACAATTGCCATTCTGATTCATCCCAAAGGTGTTCAATAAGGCTGAAGTCAGGGCGATGTGCAGGACACTTTAGCTCCTTCACATCATACTCATCTGTCCATGTCTTTATTAACCCAGCTTTGTGTATAGGGGCACAGTCATGCTATAATTTAAAACAGCTTTCCCCACAATGCTGCCACAAAGTTAGAAGTGCACAATTGTCTAAAATGTCTTTGTATCCTGTAGAGTACCCTTCGCTAGAACCAAGGGGGCTAGCCCAAACCCTGAAAAGCAGCCCCAGACCATTATCCCTCCTCCATTAAACCTTACAGTAGGCATTATGCAGTCCAGAAGGGAGTCTGGCATCTGCCAAAGTCTGATTCCTCCATCAGACTGCCAGACAGTGAAGCATGATTTATCATTCTGCAGAACAAGTTTGTACTGCTCCAATCGCGGTGTTCTTTATACCATACATCCAGCACTTGTTATCAAGCATAGTAATCTTCAAATTGTGTACAGCTGCTTGATTCGGGAAACCCATTTCGTAACAAACCATATGAAACTATGTTATGAGTGATGCAACATAAATAGGTGATTTTTATGCACTATGCCCTTAAGTGCTGATTGGTTCCACTCTGTGTTTACATAGTCTACCACTTTGTGGCTAAACTGTTGTTGCTCCTTGATGCTTTCATCCCACAATAATTGCCAGATCTAAACACTAGATCTAAACAATATGCGAATTGCTCGTATATTGAAGTGCAGATGGAAGTCCCATTATACTTACGGTGCCGAGCAGAGTCGTGTTGCGGTGCAGCAGTCTATTAGCTTGCATAAGCACTGTGAAGAAGCCATCTGTTCTTATGGTTCTGCCTTTGTCTAGAAACGGCTCCATAAGCTTTATGACCTGGGTTGTAACTCAAAACACAGCTCTCAACAAAACATTGCCAGATATCCGAAATCGCAGTAAATCTGTCATTTTTCACACATTCTGCATGGGTGTCTGTGTTGTCAAAGTGCAAATGTCGCATGATAATCTGATCGCGGTCACGGGACATCCAATCTTTGATTGCTGGTACAACAAATAATTCTGAGCAGGCATCATTCACAGTACCAACTGTGGTCATCGCTGCTGTTTTGAAAAGAATGGAGATAAACATCATCAACTCAGAGAGGAAGAGGCAAGTTCGTTGTACCACATGAACGTCACTGACAGAATAAAACTGAGTAATACAAAAAAAAAAAGTTAACTTTTATAAGTAGCCAAAATTTGCACTGGGTGTTACAGACTCAAAGCAAATGAATGTTTTTATTATATTATAGTAATAATAATAGCAGCTCACTACTCAAAATGCACCCAGACTCGAACCTGGAAGCTTTTGGTTATAAGGCAGAAGTTCTTACCTGTGCATTATCCAAGAAGACATATTAACTTTCTGTTGATTGACATTTGAGCATGGGTTTTTAAGTCATTGACAGCAACATGTAAATTTAACGAATTTTCTTTCTTTGGTTATGTTCTTGAATAAAAGCACTCCTAACCCATTAACAGCTGTGTTCGGTGTTCTTCCAGATGGACTTGAATTGGAGAAGGACAAGCAAACTGTGATTGCATTCACTACACTTTTGGCACGCAGACTTATTTTGTTAAATTGGAAGAATCCTAATTCTCCTCTTATAAGTCAGTGGGAAACCGTTGTTTTATATTATTTGAAATTGGAAAAAATCAAATTTTCAGTTAGAGGATCTGTACAACATTTTTTCAAAACATGGCAGGATTTAATCAATATTATTTTAGAATAAGAGAAATAACTATTATTGCATTTAACTCCCTTCTCCATCTCTTATTTACATAGATATTTACTTCTCCCTTTCTTTTGTTTAATGTTGCCTTATTAAAAAGCCTAAAGCAATTTTCCTTTAGCTAAGCTCTCCTTCTCAGGGGTGGGGTTTGATTAGTCTTCAAATTTGTTGGGTTATAAATTGATCTGTTTGTATGGAATGATTACAATGAAAATTAATAAAATAAAAATATTAAAAAAAAAAAAAGCACACGTGTTTATTTGATATTTAGACTAAAGTCTTCACACATAGTATACTTCACATCATTATTAGTATAACATGGAAAAAAGTTTCTCTTTTAGGTATGTGTTCAGCATTTCTTGCCTCACATTTCCTTTCATCCTACATTTACACAGATTGTTGTAGACACAGAACACACATGAAATGCATATATTCCAAATAACAATATATTATTTACCCTATACAACTCCAGGCACCTCACACCCAGATAAACACACTTGCGCTCTGAGAATTTTGCGACTGACTCAGCTCTGTTGGTTGGTGGGGTGAGGGGGGGTGGGATGGGATAGCAGGTTGCTTGCTGCTTTTGCTGATCGACACATTTGCAAAACAAAGACGCTGATGGAGGGGTTTGAAGGAATTTAAGGTGGCCCAGGATTACAAGTTTTTTCATAGGCTTCAGGGATTCCAGTGTTAAGTATCATCAAGTGATGAAAGATTTGTATACAGTAGTTTTACATGAAAGCTTCCAACATGATTAAAAAAAACATTGATTAATACAATAGAATGATATGAAATTCATGTCCCTGGTAAAAATGCATGGAACTCAACAATCCTGACAAATCTTAGAGCAGACACAATCAAGAGAGACAATTCAGGTGATTTGGAAAGCTAATGAAAATGCCCCCTGGGCACCTGAAATGGGAGGTATACTTGGCATCGCCTATTTTGACTAGAGCCAGGAAATACTAAAAATCTCAGTAGATCCAGTGGAAAAAGTTTGAGACATTGCTAAGCAAGGTCTGGTCTTGCCTGCCATGGAGAAACTAATAAAAATGAGAGAAAATATGGCAGACACACAGTCACTATTATGACTTTTCAATACCACTGATGTACTGCAGCTAGTTTTCCTAGCTGTCTCTAAAGACAAAGGAGGAGCCTGCTGTGGTTGAAATGCCATGTGCTACACATATGTAATCATGTACAGTACATACAATAACATTGGGCAAGTGGAATGGGGCCATTCAACATGCCTTTAGATACTAGATGATTTGTACTTTTCATGTAGAGGGTATTTTACTTTAACTCTAGAATTTCACTAGGATACTTTTGCTGAGATGACAATGCAACTCCCATTCAACTGTAATTCAGACATTTTAAATTGTGTACTTTAAATTTTAGGCAGATTACCGGCAACAGAAGGTTTATGAGTACAGGATAAATGTATATCATACTCATGAAATATAATTACATATGCCAGGTATATGTAAGTCATATCTTTAAGTTGTTTCTGCTTCAGAAGACACTATGTACCATATCTGCTGTCTAATATCTACCTCTTCTCTTGTAATTAGAATAAGAAAGTGTCACAACACACAGAGCAAAATTAGAAGGAGGTAGAGAATTCAGTTCTATAATCACTGAAAATTTAAGAGACTGCTTGAAGTCACAGTTGAATGATTTGTGTCACTTGATAATCTGCAACATTTGACCTGATACATTTAAAATTATTCCTGCAGTGACCCATTACCTTAACTCTGGGATTTCATTACCCATGATACAACAGGCAGTAGCATTAAATGTGCTTTGATAGCAGATTATTCCTTACAGCAAGCTATGCTTTCAGATTAAATGTTACCTGTTTCTTAGACACTTTATACTCCCTGTAGTTAACATGCAAATCAATGCAAAGAGAGGCTGTAGAATTTAAGGAGTATGATCCCTAGGTAAAGACAATACAGTCTGTTCCACTTTTTCAAAATTGGGTCATCCAAACTTGCAGCCGTATATTTACAAACTTCTGTACAGTGTTGAGGCAAGTTAATCCACATCATGATCTGTGTCCCCAATTTTCGTGTTTTTAAGAAATGTTGCCATTTATATATTGTCTTTCCCCCATTATTTTCTAGTACTAATTAGCTGTTACATGCGATTTACATCATCAAACACTCCATGGGCATCAATGCCATGTGTACATTGTTGTCATTTAAGCAAGTAGGGAATGCAAATTTTTTCCTCCTCTTGTTTGTGTATTATAGTGCTTTAGAATACAAAATAACATAATAAACAACATTCAACATTAATAAAATGCCAGTAATTTATAGAATGTATAGATTTATAGTAACTTATAGAAAATTTTAAGTTATGAAGTACAAACATACAAGTGTCATTCAAAAAGTTTCTGCACTTTTATATTTTCGTTGTAGAGAAAAGACAAGCAAAATGACACCTTTTATTGGCTAACTAAAAAGATTACAATATGCAAGCTTTCAAGGCAACTCAGGCCCCTTCTTCAGGCAAGATGTAATCAACCCTGAAGAAGGGGCCTGAGTTGCCTCGAAAGCTTGCATATTGTAATCTTTTTAGTTAGCCAATAAAAGGTGTAATTTTGCTTGGCTTTTCTCTACATTCACAATGGCTAACAAGGTATAACACCCTAGTACTATAGATATTTTCGTTGGAAACGGTGAATGCGGGAAGAGTAGTAATTGGTCGTGTCTGAGAGTGTTATGTAACTAGTTCTGTCTGGGAAGCCAGCTGTTCTTGCAGTTTAGTATAAGAATTGTCAACCTGTGGTGAAGATGGCTGCAAAACTTATAAACTGCACCAAAGAGGAACAGAATTCTGCCATACACTTTTTGTGGGCAGAAGGTGTGCTGAGAGCACAAATTCATCTCCACATCTGCGCTCAGTATGGAGAAAAAGTTCTCTCTCATAGTCATCTATGAGTGGATTGAAATACAGTGATCCCTCGCTATATTGCGCTTCGCCTTTCGCGGCTTCACTCTATCGCGGATTTTATATGTAAGCATATTTAAATATATATCGCGGATTTTTTGCTGGTTCACGGATTTCTGAGGACAATGGGTCTTTTAATTTCTGGTACATGCTTCCTCAGTTGGTTTGCCCAGTTGATTTCATACAAGGGACGCTATTGGCAGATGGCTGAGAAGCTGCCCAACTTACTTTTCTCTCTCTCTCTCTTGCACTGACTTTCTCTGATCCTGACGTGTGAGCAGGGGGGCTGTTCGCACACCTAGACGATACGGACGCTCGTCTAAAAATGCTGAAAGATTATCTTCACATTGCTACCTTCTGTGCAGCTGCTTCGTGAAGCGACATGCTGCAGGGTGCTTCGCATACTTAAAAGCTCGAAGGGCACGTATTGATTTTTGACTGTTTGTTTTTCTCTGTCTCTCTCTCTCTCCCTGCTCCTGACGGAGGGGGTGTGAGCTGTCGCCTTCAACAGCTTTGTACCGTTGGTGCTTCGCATACTTAAAAGCTAAACAGCCCTATTGATTTGTTTGCTTTCTTCTCTCTTTCTGACAGACTCTGCTCCTGACGCGCACTCCTTTGAAGAGGAAGATATGTTTGCATTCTTTAAATTGTGAGACAGAACTGTCATCTCTGTCTTGTCATGGAGCACAGTTTAAACTTTTGAAAAAGAGACAAATGTTTGTTTGCAGTGTTTGAATAATGTTCCTGTTTCTCTACAACCTCCTGTGTTTCTGCGCAAATCTGTGACCCAAGCATGACAATATAAAAATAACCATATAAACATATGGTTTCTACTTCGCGGATTTTCTTATTTCGCGGGTGGCTCTGGAACACAACCCCCGCGATGGAGGAGGGATTACTGTATTTGAAAATGGCAGTATTAGTGTGACAGCTGTAGAGTGCTTCGGACATTCAGCTACAGCCACGCCCACAAGGAATGAAGAAAGAACCCTGATGTGAAAGCAGCGGTGCATCAGTGGCCATGTGCTCAACAAAAAACATTTTTTGCTGATGGCATTAAAACGTTGGTACGATGCTGGTAAAATTACATCATAAAGGAAGGCGACTATGTAAATTCTGAATTTCAATTATTTTTTATTACAGCTTCCTTACCGCAATACAAAAGTGAAAACACAATTGTTAGAAACAAATAATCTCATTTTGGACATGAGTTTCTCTTAATTATTCTCTTGCATAATGAAGTTAATGACCAGTGTCTGTAGAGGCGGCATGATAAATGTAAATTGCACAATGTCCATTGTATAGCAGCTCTGAAGAATATATTTCAGAGAATGAATTTTAGACAAAATATATTTAGATAACAGTATTATGGTGTAAGTGAGAGACATATTGCCAGGATTCACTTGTATTAATGCTAGAATATGCAAAAACGGGTCCTGCAGGAAAGCATTCACTTTTTAAGTACTAGGGAAATGTCAGCTGGAAAATGCATGTTTTATTTCCTTGTGAAAGAACACAGATCTTCATGATAACTGTTCACAAACATAAAATAAGGGTTTTTCTCTTTTACACTGGGTCTGAAGTGCTGCATGAAGCATTTACAAAATCTTGTGCTATTTCATCTACAGTAAATAACTGCTCAATAGTGGTAGTATAAGATATGACAGTTTTATTGAAGTAGAAGCAAGTGTGTATTACAGCAGACATACATGGTGTAGATGGACTGTAGAGGGAACTGTGAACGAGAAGATTGTGAAGGTTGAGTGGTTTATACTATTATACTATACTGTAGGTGGATGTGGAAATAACTATTATTCAGAAGAAAATCTGCAGCTCCTATTTCAAAGTACCACAGAGCTGTTCAAAGTAAATGTGTACATTTTATGTAATGCATTAAGATTCACTTGTGTCCTATGAGGTGCCTCAATCCTTTACTATATCTTATTTTCTTTACACTAGCATAGACTATGGGCAGACATTTCATAAACATGCAAATGTGAAGGATATTTAGAAACTGAAAGTTGTACTTTCCAACAAAGTATTTTTTATAAAGAAATAAAAATACACTCCTTCAACTTAATCACTGCTTAAATCAAAGCAATTTCCTACATAGTCAATCAGCCAACCTTTTCCAAATGAATTTGTCAAATAATTCATGTAATGCTGTACTACATATGGCCTGCTTTATGAGTAGTTTTTTTTTTTTTTTTGTTAAAATATCAGTAATAGGACCTTGAATAATTATAAACCCCCACTAATTTATAAGCAATGTTTTTAATGCTGTCTTTTTAATCTTTATTATAATAGAACTCTGAGAGTGACAGCAAGTGGACTTTCTTTGTCTAAGATGGCATAGTGTTCTACTTTTAGGAATAAATTAAAATTATGCAGTCTTTTTGAAAAATATATTTATTTAAGATACTCATTTTCAGTTTTTTTTATATTTTACTATTAAAAACAATATTACAAAGGGGTATGAAAGTAAAATACTTCACAGGTAACAGGATGCTTGGCATACATACTAAAACTTAAAATGTCACTGTTTTTATCATAAATTTTCCTGGAAACAAAAGTGGGAAATAAAAATTAAAACCTCATTCCTCCTCCTTTTCTATCAAGGAATATGAATGAGGTCTGGAAGCTGTTTACAAGACAAAACCTCAAAAAGTCCATTGGTCCTGATTCAGTCTCACTCATAACAATCAAACACTGTGCAAGCGAGCTTGTTCCTCTCTTCATTGACATCTTTAATCAGTTTTCTTGTACAGTGTGTTGTTCCAGGATTGCTTTAAGTCTTCTGTTATTCTAGTTCCCAAAACAGATCACATAAGCTGCCTCAATGATTATAGGCCTATTGCTCTTACTTCAGTTCTAATAAAAATATTTGAAAGGCTGGAACTTATTCCTGAACACTATTTGTTGACTTCAGTTCAGCATTTAACACCATTGTCCCTTAACTGTTAACTTCTACACACTGGACTGAATGCTTCCAACTGTAAATAAGTGTGCAGTTTTTTGACAAACAGAAACGGTACATTTGTTATGCGCACCCACCTATCAGATTGTCTAGAGCAGCACAGGTTCCCCTCAAGGCTCTGTACTCTACCCTATATTCCCTGTACACAAGTGACTGTACAGTGACACTTCAGTAAAAATTATTAATCTGCCTAATGACACCACCATTATTGGACTAATTAATAATGGTAAAGAAACTACATATAGAAAGAAGGTGACTCATCTTGTGTTTTGGTGTGCTATCATTAACCTGGTACTGAATACCACCAAAACAATGGAAATGGTCATTGACCATCACAAATGGCAGTTACAACCCTCCCCACTAGAAATTAGTGATTCTGCGGTCAGTATGGTGGAATTCTTCAAATTGTTAGGCCCAACTATCACAAACATTTCTCTGCTAGGATATTAACACCACTTCCATCCATTACTAAGAACTAACAGCAGTGTTGGTCCTGGAGGGCTGCAGGTTTTTGTTCCAACCCAGTTGCCTAATTAGAAACCAATCTTTACTAATAACAGATCTTAACTAATTTCACAGCTTGTTAGTGTCTTAACCCTATGTAAGGACATTCTTATCATAGATTTTTTTTTTCCTTTCCAAGGATATCATCCACATGATTTAAAGCCTTAACTGGATGAGAAATTCTCAACAGTTTCCTTCCAAATATTTTATTAAACCAGATAGTTCACGATGGAGACAAACGAGATAGAGAACTGTTGGTTCCATTATCATTTCCATCTTATTGCTATTAACGGATGATTAAAAACAGTGAATGCAAAATTTTAAGACTAAAATAAGCAACTAAAGGTGGGATATGTTAACAAGTGGGTGAACTAAAGTGCAGCATTAACAGCAATAACTGCTTCATCAGCAATAATTGACTTCTCATTAAAAAACTGTGTTGGAACTAAAACCTGCAGCCATTGTGGCCCTCCTTTACCAACATTGCTCTCGCCGTCTAAGAAGGCTCAACACGTGTACGTTTTATGCCAACTAAAGAAATTTCCCAGCCCATCTTAATACAAGTCTTCAAAGCCACTATTGAAAGGGTGGTCACATTCTCCATTGCTGTCGGTTCAGCAACTGACCACTCCAAAAACACATTACAGCATGTTAAGAGGTCTGCTTAGAGAATTGGCGGAATTCTACCAGCTATTGCAGACATGTATGCATCATGTCATTAACCATGTCAAAACCATATCTCACCCAGGTCATCACTTGTTCCAAAAGCTCTCCTCTGGTAAATGCTTTATTGCAATTAATATTAAAACTAATAAGACAACTAAACTCCAGCCCCTGCAGTTCATGACTTTTGCAAACAAGTAATTTGGCTAGTCTCCCTTATTTGTGTGTTCTTTCGTATACAGTAGGTGAGTGTGTATATGTACGTGTGCAAGTATACACACACTTTCATTTGAACATCTTTAACACTATTCTGCAACTGTTTATAATGCATGTGGTTTATCTTGCATTATTTGTATGTAACCTGTTATGCTATAAGCAGCCCCAAAGCTACCAAGCTAAACTCCTGTACATTAAGTTATGGCGAATAAAAGAGATCCTGATTTTAACTTAATGCTGGACCATGGTAGCAATTAAAGTTAAATTATTGAGGGAGGACATAAATTAAGTATTGTCTTAGTTCGACAGAATGGAAAACACAGACAGAAATTTCCAGTAATAATGTTAAAAGAAAGAAACAGGGTATAAACAGTAAAATATTAGGGCATAATTCTCCATCCCTCATCCAATAGCAGAACCATATACAATAAGACCTGATCCCAAAACCTATACTCCTCCATTACCCCCAAACTGCTAAGAGTGAAAATAATGCTAAAAATAGCTAATGAGGACACAGAAGAAAGTGCATTGACAAAGCACCCTTTCACCTCAGGTCCCTGAACTGAAAGTAGTAGCAGAAAATAGAGACAACAAAGGGAGCAAAGCTGCATTCCTTCTGGTACACAGAAGTCCACATTCTCTAAAACTATATAGTGCAAACATATAAAAATCTAAAAAAAAAAAAAGAAATTTAGCAAGCAAATCTGATTTAAGCAGCAAAAAACAACCAGTGGTGTGGTTCTGTGTGCAAGGAACTGAGAAAATTAACCAGAACAAGTAAGGAGTTTATTGAAATTTGAAGTAAAAGCACAGCTAGTTAAGCATCACACTATTAGGTCAAGTGTATTCAGGAATCAACATTAGATAATCACAGAGATGCTTCATGGGAAGGAGAAGCCTGAAAGTGCCATTTCAGTGGGAAGATACCATTAGAACAGAGTCTTCCAAAGCTTCCATAGCATCTTTTGGACCATTTGCAGCAGACATAACAAGCAGCATGTGTAGGTTTAAGGCAAGGGGAATGGCTGAACATGTAAAGTCATAAACTGTGGTGACTGTTGTAAGACAGATTTGGATTTCTTCTTTAAGGACATTCTGCTTATTCACCCACAAGTTAAATGGTCTAGAATTAGAAGAATCCTGCTGCACAAATTAAATTTGCAAGGGCAAAACTAGAAAGACAAGAATAGAATATTGGCACTAGAGACTTTGGCACTTGCTGTTTATACCCAAAATAAAGGACTTGTTGCACTTATTGCTGTCTTCATCCTCTATCAACTTGTTTTGGTAGGGGTCTCAGTCTTCCAACTGCATTTTTTTAGTACAATTTCTAAAGCTTCTTTGAGGTCTTCTTTTAGATCAAGATCCATTGAATCGGGTTTCAATCTGAAACCTCTGCTAAATGGTGTAATTTGCGCCTGACAGTTGTGCAATGACAGTGCACCTTGTTATTGATAAACATATCTATGTTAAAAATGTTTGCCCCTGCAACCGTATCTTCCTCTATATATGGGTAATTCTTCATGAGGCTTGTAACCATCATGGGTGAATTTCTAGATCTTCAATGCATTGTTTTGAAGCTTAAGGTATGACTAAATTAAATTAATTATTTGAATAATTTCAGAATGTTACATATGAACAAAAAGGGTAAAAGTCCCCCAGAGCAGCTTCATGAAAAAGTCATCTTCTACCAAGGGTATTATGGTCTCCTGCTCAGTAACAACTTTAATTCATTTTCATCTGCACAAACATGTCCATTCAGCTTAAATTATCTTTACTTTGAAAGATGAAGTGGGTCTGTTGCGGTGTGTATTTAGCATGGATTATCCTGAAATGATCTTTTAGTCAGTCTTGTTACTGCAAGTAGTATCTTTCAGGTTTAGTGCTGTTGCAGTATTCACCTGAGCTACGTATAAATAAAGATGAGCTCCACATCAAGACTAACTGCTGTTGTATTGTTCATCTTGGAGCCCTTGATGGGGGAAAAACGGTGTGTATAACTTCTCTATTAATATTACTTGAAAAAAATTTCATTCCATATGATCAAGTCTAGCTTCTACAACAAAAAAGATAACATTACATACAATCAAATCAAACTTAACAAAACAGAATTCAATCCCCACCTGGGATAAAGAGAGGAGAGTCAACAACAAGAGCAAATCTATAAAACCAAAGAATCAATGTCCCTTTCCCTGATATAAATGCTTATTCTAAAATGTTATTAATTAGATCTTGCCATATTTTAAAGTTTGGAACAGATCCTACAAGTGATAATTAGATTTTTTTTCAATAAAAGAAAAAGTATAGAACATCAGTTACCCATTGACTTATAATAGGTAGGCTACGATTCCTCCAGTTAAGTAAGATGAGTATACATGCAAATAGTGTGGTAAAGGCGATTACAATTGATTTCTCCTTCTCCACTCCACACCAAACACAGCTGTTAATGGATTTGGAGTGATTGTGACACCAAGGCTGTCTAACAGGCATTCAGAGATTGTTGTCCAAAATAATGTTAATTTGGTACATGCACAAAACATATGGTCCAGTGAGTCTGGGGTTAGATAACAAGCACATATAGAATCTTGCTGTGGATATACTGTATTTTGCACAATGTTAAATGAGATAAATGCACTTGATAGAAGATTCTATGCATCGCTGCCTTTTCTGAATTAAGGTCAAAGATACTTTCTTCACCGTAATCTAGTATCTTTGAAAGGAAGCGACTTTAATATATTTTTATTAATTGAGATGCTGTATGAGTCTTCAAGACTAATCAGTATTTTTTCTGGAATAGAACTGGGTAGGTTCCTTTTTAGCAAAGTTTCTGATTTTAAAGTAGTGTAAAAATTGTATTAATGGGAAGTTAAATTTGAAATGTAATGCAAAGATGCAAAGACATTATCTATAGAAAATTCTCTAAGTGTTTTAATCGTGGACATTTGCCAAGCATTAAACACTGCGTATGTTTGAGAGAAAAAGATGATAATCATGTAGAGATGCAACAGATAAAAGCTTTGCTGCCTTGAAATGCTTCCTGCATGGTTCCACATTCTGAGCTATTGATGGACAATTGGATCATTGGTATACTAGCAAAATACCCGCGCTTCGCAGCGGCGAAGTACTGCTTTAAAATTTTAAATAATAAACTGAAGGAAAATATACCAATAATTATTTGTTAAGGATCTCTTTGTATACCATGTTGTCAGTTCGCCCCTCCGGTTGTAATATGACCAAGCTGTGCGCTGAGCTTACTCTTGAGCATGCAACGTATAGTTGGCTATGTGAAAAGCAAATCAAGAACGACAAGACTGCATCAGCTGCAGAGCTCAGCTCGGAGCGAAATGAAGTGAATGAAATGAGGTGAATGGGAGGGGAGATGATCATGTGACTCCCCCACCCCTCTTAACTCTCCATTCCTCCACAAACACACAAAGACAGTCTCTCGGATCCCAACTCTCCTTTCGCACACCGCGTCTACTAAACACTAAGAAACACTAAGTAGAAACACTAAAGGAAAAAATACTATTCAGTAAGTAGCGCGTCTACTAAACAGTAAATCAGTAAAGGAGAAAGGACTTTAAACACTAAGGGAAAAGAACGGCAAGGCCGCGCCAGCTGCGGAGCTCAGCTCAGAGCAAAATGAAGTGAATGAAATGAGGTGAATGGGAGGGGAGATGATCACGTGACTCCAACTTAACTCTCCATCCCTCCACAAACACACAAACACAGTTTCACGGATCCCAACTCTCCTTTATATATATATAGATAAGGACTTCTAGTACTCTCTAAATGTTTGGTTTATTTTTTATGGTCAGTGATTTTATCTCCATCTGTGTTGGGAATTTCTGTAATTGCGTTGTGAACTTCCTGCTAGTGGATTTGTTGTGCTAAGATCTTATTATCCTTCTCTCTGTGTTCATAGTAATTATGTCATCATTTAAAGATTTATTTTGTTATCAAGAGGTTAAGTTCTGATTACAGAACCTGTCTTTACTTGTAAAGTGCCTCATTTGGAGACTTGGTGTATTTTTGATCTATTCTGGTAATTTTGTCGATTAACTGATGCCTTCTTGGTCTTCAATTTATTTTTATGGGAAAGATATGAAATCTCTCCTCTTAGAAAAGCTTTAATAGTTTCCCCAGAGTATTCCTGCAGAAACCTCTGAGGGTGCATTTGTCTCTAAAAAATTAATCAATTTGGAGGTGAATTCTGTAAACTTCTCATCTGCTAATGATGGAGGCTAAGGTGCCAGATATGAAATGAATGTACAGGGCATAGTGACGCAGGCTACACTACAAATTAAATTGTTTTATGTATTAAGATCCCCACACCTCTAGTTTTGTTTGTATAGCTAGAATGAAAAATTTGACCAATCCAATCTCTTTGCAATCAAAACGGATCCTTGTTTATTAAGCGAGTCTCTTTTAAAATACTATCTTGGTATTTTCGCCTGTTTAGTGAGAGATTACTTTTTTCTCTTTAGATTATGATTGAGACCTTTGATATTCCAGCTTGCAAAGTTCACTGTTTGGTCAAAAAGACACCGCTTCTGAAATATTGAGAATATTTTGTTAAGTAAAAGTAATGCATTGTTTCATAAAATAGCTTTAACCTTAATTTCATATTATTACCGTGTAATTTGGTTAAGGAGCCTATTATGTTGGCACATACAGTGTTTTTTATGAAAAAGATAAGTAACTTTAAATTAATTTAATTCACTTGATTGTAATCATTCTGTGACAGTATCAGGTGCACGAAATGGCCAGACTATTTTAATTACCATAGCTGCTTTACCGTTGTTGGAACATATCGCAAATGGAAGAACTAGAAGAGTGCTCACATTTTTAGATGATGATGACTTGCTTCTAACTTGATTTCAATTTCCAATAGCTATCCTCTTAGAGCTGTGTGCCATGCTGGTGCCAGCTTTACTATTCCAACTACCATAGCTACTTTAGCATTGTTAGAAAAATTTGCAAATAGAGGAATTTAGAATAGAGTGTGTATGTATAGTATCTAAACAGTGTCATCTCCAGACAGAAGAGCAGCTTCAGCAATAGACTGCTGTCACTGTCTTGCTTCACTGATAGACTGAGAAGATCGTTCCTCCCCCAAACTATGCGACTCTTCAATTCCACCCGGGGGGGGGGGGGGGGTAAACATTAACATTATACAAAGATATTGTCTGTTTTTTACCTGCATTATTATCAATCTTTAATTTAATATTGTTTTTTGTATCAGTAAGGTGCTGCTGGAGTATGTGAATTTCCCCTTGGGATTAACCCTTTAACCACCAACTCCCTAAATATTCCCCACGCCAGGCGAAATCTGAACAATTTTCGTTTTTTTACTTTTTTACATTTTTTTTTACATTTTTTACATTTATTCAAGCAGTATTGACCACTAAATGTTGTGCAAGTTCTAGAAATGGGCAAACACATAATAAAACACAAAATGTACCTTTTCTCAGGCTTCCACAACAATAAACTTTCATCAACTGTAACTGACGGTCCTGGCATGTAGGGCAACTGAAATGCTTCAAATAAATGGTCAATCAAAGGACGTAGCTTGAACAAGCGGTCGCGGTTTGGATCTTTCTTATCTGGCTCATTTCTGTTGTCATTCAAATGAAAGAATTTCAGCAGCAAAGAGAATCGGTTACGTGTCTCAATAAACTGTGCTGCATACAGATTTGTCTGATGAGCAAAATGTCTGATCAAATCAGGTGACACAAACAGCTCATAAAACTGCTCAGCAGTGTAATTGTTTACATCAACAGTAAAGCCACAAGTTGTCACAAACGGATGCAGAAAAGGTAGTTGAGATGCTGGGGATACACCCACTCATCGGCGTCATCCGATGCGCCGTCATTCACAGTAGCATGCAGCGCACGTTGCTGATCATCATTGTCGCTAAAATCTTCTTCAGAACTGCTACAATCATGATCAGAATTATTGTCCAAAATCGCCTGCAAAACCTCACTTGAAGTCAGTTTACGTTTCGCCATATTCACAGCTTTCACTTTCGAATCACATCACGTGATCGGCCAATACAAGCGCAGAGTTGTCGAAATACAACGTAGTAATAATACCCACGCCAAACTGTCAGTTATACTACGCGCCAGGCATTCATATAACCACAGGCAAATGTGCCGGATAATTCCGGCAGTAAGGCGTCAGCATTAAAGCTACGATGCCGGATATATCCGGCAGAGGGCGGTTAAGGGGTTAATAAAGTATCTATCTATCTATCTATCTATCTATCTATCTATCTATCTATCTATCTATCTATCTATCTATCTATCTATCTATCTATCTATCTATCTGTCTATCGATGATAATGATGACTGGCTTCTAAGTTGATTTTGATTTCCAAGAGCTGGAGCTGTCAGCTGAACTGGTGTCAGCTTTACAAAGGCAGACTTGCTTCTTTGCAAGTTCTGTCCACTCTCTGGTTTTTAGCCACAGGAGCTTTTCAGCGTGACCTTGCTAACCGAGCGGGTATTTCACAAACATCACTTAGTTGCATCATGCCAGCTATATGAGATGGTATTATCTGCTTGTCATCTAGATATATAAGATTTCCTTACACTGCCGTTGAATTGTCAAACATAAAAGGTCTGGTTTTCCAAATTTTATCGGAATGGTCAACTTCACACACTATTGCAAAGGCGCTGGACAAGTTATATCAGCCAGGGATGAATCACCAAAAGAATAAGCTGGCATTGCATCATCTTTAGCAGGAGAGCCTATAATAACGGAAACTCCACACAGTCACAGGTCCTTTTTGCAACCAATGTGGCAAAAGGCATGCAGTCCTTTTAAGGACTGCAAGTCACCTCGAAGAGCCATGTAAAGAGTAGAGAATCGATCCATTGTGGCACTCGGTGCTGACACTATACTACAAAGGTGCCTTCAGAGAATGAATTTGCTTATGTAAATAGAAAGCATTTACACTCTATTAATGGGCTTCTCTATAGTGAACAGAAAGTGTGTCACATTGTGCAAGCTTGTAGCATGCTGCATAATGTGGCACACAATTGTGGTTTGCCCTTACCTTAAGAAGTGCAGTATGATGAACCTGACTACGACCCACCAAATGATCAGCCAGACTGGACAGCATTACAACTTCATTTGAATGTTATTAGTAGAATGTAAAAACAGGTAATCGGATGCAGCATTTATTTTTTAACCAGTTAATTTAATTTGTGGTCAGTAATAGTATAGCCCTTATATTCCTTAGTTCATTGGTCACATTTCTTATAGCATCCACTATTGCATTTTGTGACTCCAGAACAGCATCCATCAGCACACAGCCAGATGGTTGCCTGCCATTTTTTGAGGCAAAGGTGTTTCAGCAGCCAGCACCTGGTGTTGCGTCCTTGGCATGGGGGTCAGCTTTTGTAATATACTCTGAAACAGAGCAAAGAGATAGTGGGCTGCGACTCAACTTTTCACGTTGATTTTGAAATTAAACCACTTCTTTTTTTATTTCAGACACTGCGCGACTTTCTGAACTTGAACTTTGAAGTATCTCCTCTATGCAGTATTACTTCATTAATTTCCTTTTGTTGCTTATATCACTGCTTAAGCCAACAAATAGTATGTTTTTCCTTGCTTCCACTTTGCATTAGTTGAAATTCTTCTTTTTTCCACATGCTTTTGCCTTTCTCTTTTAATAGAACACTAAACAGAAGGGATTATTTATTTTGATTTACATTTTTAAAAATGCCAAATTTGGGGATGAGTTGGGGTGGAGTTTTAGGTGCGTTAATGTGTGTTAAAATTCACATTGACTGCTCTTGAATTTTTTTTTTTGTGCATAGTCACATTTCCAGTTTTGTCCGAACGCCATATTTTAGTGTGAACTCTACACATGGTGTTGCACATGAGGTCCCAGATACTGCTAATCTAGGGTAGGATGTTAAACAGTACCCTACTTTAAATTACTAGGTACTTACTGTTTACCAAAATATACATATTTAATAGAATAAATATCAATATAGTAACTAAAAAGTGGCCAAAAAGGAAATAGAATGTATGGTTGTGGCAAATGTTGCATTACAAATACACCAAGTTTCAAGCAGAATCTTCATTGCATTGCAATGTACAAAATAACTCCTACTCATTTTGTTGATTATCTCAGGATCAGTATTTTTTCTACCTCTTAAGGAGAACTAAAGATGTAGAATTGGCTGTCAACAGTTACTTCAATTTAGCAGGAAACAAGAGGCTGTACCTGATTTTAGCTTTGCATAAGCGCTGTTTAATGCTCTAGAATGCAACTCATTTGGCAGCTCAAATATAATCTTTCTGTATAAAAATCAACTTTAGATTTTCTTTAACAAGTAGTGTGTTGAATCAGAAGATCAGGCTACTCAGCTTTTTGAAGCATTTGATCTAAGTATGCAACAAGCTGCTTAAATCTCAATGTCCAATTTAAAGTCTTCTCCGGTCATTTTAGAAAATAGTTTTTTGAATTTCACTTGGTTTGGACTTTCATGGTTTTCAGGGAGACCTTCGATTCTGATGTTACTCCCTCTATATCTTCCAACACAGCTAATTTATCACAGAGCACTTTGCATTCGGATTCTGCAGCAGTTGTTTTTTTCAGCAGTGGATGTCAGTTTGATTTCTACAATACAAGTCGTAAATGTTTTTTAACTTCTTCTAGGTGAGCACCAAGTACTCATTTTATTGTCAATTTTGCTCATATTTTCTGTATTTTTGTCATAGGTTCTAACTAGATTTTTAAGGTTTACATCAAAGGTACTGCTTAAACGTACCACCTGGTCTTTTATATGCTGAAGTAGCTTGTCTGTTCTGTATATTGTTGTGTATATCCTTCTTTATGTCATCCTTTGCATCATTTTAACCCTGGGTTTGGTAATCAATACTTCAGCTTGGATAGCTTGGTTCAATCTTCTCTGTACTCCGAAGGCAAAGTTATCCTGTTGGAACTGATGCTCTTTACTCACAGGAGGTGTTGGTAATACTGACAGCAGGGATAAAGAGGCCATGCTCGGTGCTCATAACCTGCCTGTGATCGATGACTTCTCATTGCCCGTCTCACTCGCATTTTTGCTCCTACATTTGCTGTCGGTTGAAGCTGATGCGGCAACGTGAGGTCCTGGCTGATCCATTCCTTCATCTGTCTCTTCCAACTCTGTTCAAGCATCAACATTGTCATGAGTTTGGCAACTGATTATTTCATTAACTTTTCTGTATTATCCAAAAAACAAAGCATGTATTCTCCTCAAGTTCTCTCCACATATTCATTTTTGTTTAATTTGTTTTACTGCACTTACTATTTCCTGATAATGGTGCCTCATTCTATGAAGTGACAATACTAATTTTCAACTCCTGATCTACTCTTGAGCATTACTCAACATAAAGGATGAATATACTGTACTTAATGCAGTATTAAATTTTCCAGGACCACAATCCTGTCTGGGGAAAAATGGTTTTGGAAGATGATACATTATACAGGTAATGTTACACAGTTAAGGGTAATGATAGGAGATTTTCAAAGCCTTTTCATAAGCCTCAAAGTGAACAAATTATGGTGAAAAAAACATGTTTATCTGTTTTTTATCTTTGCTCTGCCCCATTTAACTGCAGTGAAATATATAGTGACATGCCTTTACACACCTTACACAGTACACCTCTATTATAAAAAAATATGAGTGTGCAGATGATAAATATCAGACTAAAACAGATAGATTACCAATTAGTTAAACTTTGCCCTTCCATTGTTCACTGCAACAGTAATTACAACTGAGGATCGCCCTCTGCTAGCACCATACTAGGTAGACTGGTCTTGATATGATACTATCTCAGGTACGCTGTGATAGACCAGTTTTGCAGAGTACAATTCTATTAATTTCCCCATTTTGTGTATTGTATTTTTGTGCATAATATTTGCTGCTTGAAACCGCTTCTTGGTGATGACATTCACGTTCAGACAAACAGAATGAAAAAGTATGTAAGTAAAACTTCCATATAGATAAAAGAAATTTAACAAAATCAACAAATACAAATTACTTTGATTTTGACTTGTCAATAAGCACTTATAAAATAACCTTTTTTCTGTTTGCAAATGCATGTTGACACAGTCTCTTACTTAATCTCATTTATTTTATTTGCTTTAAATATGAAAATTGGAAAAATTCAGTGTGGTAGTACTCGATCAATATAAAGGGGTCAAGCTAAATACCTTTGAGTCCATCTGTCATTGCAAAAGAGGAAAAAAGTAAGCCCCTGACACTTTAAACATTCTCATTTTATTATCATTGCTGTCATACAGATTTGTCCTATAATAATCAAACAGTCTGTCTACACACCCTTAAAGTTTTTCACAAGCTTACATTAAAAACACCATGAATGAGCCAAGAAAGAGCACAACAGATGCAATGTTTGCTCTGAGGGTGTTGCAGAAGGCAAGAAGGGCCAGAAGGAGTTGCATTGTGTGTTTGTGTACCTGGTGAAAACATATGACGGGGTGCCTCGAGAGGAGTTCTGATATTGTATGAAAAAGTTGGGTGTGTCAGAGAAGTATGTAAGAGTTGTACAGGATATGTATGAGGGAAGTGTGACTGTGGTGAGGTCTGTGGTAGGATTGACAGATGCATTTAACATGTAGGTGGGATAACATCAGGGATCGCCTCTGAGCTCTTTCTTATTTGCAGTGGTGATGGACAGGTTGACAGATGAGATTAGACAGGAGTCCCTTTGGACTATGATGTTTGCTGATGACATTGTGATCTGTAGGGAGCAGGTTGAGGAGATGCTGGAGAGGTGGAGATATGCTCTAGAGAGGATAGGAATGAAGGTCAGTAGGAACAAGACAGAATACATGTGTGTAAATGAGAGGGAGGTCAGTGGAAATGTGAGGATGTAAGGAGTAGAGTTGGCGAAGGTGGATGAGTTTAAATACTTGGGATCAACAGTACAGAGTAATGGGGATTGTGGAAGAGAGGTGAAAAAGAGAGTGCAGGCAGGGTGGAATGGGTAGAGAAGAGTGTCAGAAGTAATTTGTGACAGACTGGTATCAGCAAGAGTGAAAGGGAAGGTCTACAGGACGGTAGTGAGACCAGCTATGTTATATGGGCTGGACACGGTGGCACTGACCAGAAAGCAGGAGACAGAGCTAGAGGTAGCAGAGTTAAAGATGTTAAGATTTGCACTGGGTGTGCTAGGGTCAGCTCAGGTTGGACAGTTGGGAGACAAGTCAGAGAGGCGAGGAAAAAGACTTAGTCCTAAAAGGTGGTAGGGCTACTTAACCATATAAAATATTCATCAACTTACAGTATATGCAAAATTTCACACCACAACAATACCCAACACAATAGACCCCCTACAGTTTGCATATAGACCAAACAGGATGCAGTTAGTACAGCATTGCCTGCTATGCCAGTTTGCTGTTTATTGATAATATCTTGGCTTTTATTACTGTGATACCAGCTAAACTCACCAACAAGCACAACCCTCTAGGTGTGCCAACTACTTTCTGCAACTGGGTCCTGGATGTTTTAATGGGTAGAACCTAGTCAGTCAGGCTGGGGAATAACATTTTCAAAACAATAATCATAAACACAGGAATCCCACAAAGATGTATTTTGAGTCTCATGCTGTACATTGTCTTCACCCATGACTGTGCTGCTTCCCAGCATAACACCAGTAGAATTAAATGTGTAGATGATGCCACCATCTCTGGACTGATTTCTGGGGTGACGAGTCAGCATACCGAAGGGAGGTGGCTGGCCATGTGAAGTGGTGTCAGGACAGTAATCTCTTTAACACCAGCAAAACAAAAGAGATGATCATTGACACTTGGAGGAAGAGCTATCAGCACCACCCACTGTATATTGGAGAGACTGAGGTGGTGAGAGTGGCCACATTTTAATTTCTTGGTATTAACATCTCTGAAGATCTCACTTGGATCTACCATGTTACAGACCTGGCAGCGTCTGTAGTTTCTGAGAAGGTTGAGGAAGTTTGGCATGCCAAGCACTATCCTCAGCAACTGTGTACAGATGCACAACTGAGAGTATCCTCAGCTACTCCATCACAGTCTGGTTTGGGAACAGTACAACATGGGACCACAAGGCTCTGCAGCAGGTAATAAAATCAGCACAAAACATCATTGGAACAGAACTTCCTGCAGTAGAGGACGTCTATAACACCAGAGTTCTCAGGACGACCCAGAACATTATTAACATTATATTATTATGCTGCACCCACGCATGAACTGTTCATACTGCTACCATCAGGGAGATGCTATAAGAGCAGAGCAGCTAGAACATCAAGACTAAAAGACAGTTTTCTCCCTCGTGACATCAGGCTTGTGTAAAAAAAAAAAAAAAAAAGCCATCTACTGCCTGTCCCCTCAACAGTGCAGCCTAGGTCATGTCTGGAGGGTGGTAGGCCATGTTCAGACCATAAACCTGCAGAGCTTACATCAAATCATTTATTTGCATGTGCGCTTTTACTTCTGTTTTTGGATTTCTTTTTCACCCGAGTGTTTTTTAGTTTAGATAGATAGATAGATAGATACTTTATTTATTGTTGCGTATTCTTGTTTACTGCTGAAGGACTCGCAGAATAAAATTTTCATTGTACTGAGTACATATGACAGTAAGACTGAAGTTATTCTAACTTATATTTATTGATAATTACCATTATTATATTCATCTCCTGGTGCTCAATTTTAAGTTTGATTAGTATTTTGAAACCAGAACAAAACAAAGGCATATTATAATGTAATATCTAGCACTACCAGAATTGAACATTAATGTATGGAAGCTCTAAACAGCACAGTAAAAAAAAATGGGAGATTAAGTCAAACATAACTTAGTGGAATGATGGACTTAACACAATTACACACCATATCTACATGAATTATGCCACCAGCTATTGTTTGCAATCCTTTCACTATATGAAGCTACTTATTAATGTAAAAATGTCTTTTTTTTTTTTTTTTTTTTTTAAAAGAAAGATATCTGCTTAGGACTATGCAACATCACCAGGACCAAATTTATTATAAAAACCCTCAACTTTATATCACTGTAACAGAGCTAAACAAGTGACATTTACTGTTTTAAAGCCTTTACTAGTTTTCTTAGCCACCCTATCTTTGACAATAAGGCATGGAGCCTCAAGGGTGTAGCAGAAAACTATTAAGTAGACTTAGACAGAATGGCACTCCAAAGACTAGACTCTACACCTGTGCTTGTTACACTGACAGATGACTCGTCATTACTTCTGTACATCCCTTGGATGCAGGATAAAACTGGACTATATAGTATATGATCACAATTCTTTAGGATGGCTCAGGCAACAACTATTTTCACTATGCCAATGTGTTGCTCTGATCTGAAATAAACTTGTAAATCAACTACAACACAGTTGTGCATTGTGTAAATCTATAAAACCTACACTTTGTTACTTCCTGCAAGCTTCACAGATTTGTTGGACAAAATCATAACTGATGGTCCTACCATTCCAGACATGGCTTTTCTCCAGTGTGCCTTACACCTGTAATAAAAAGAGACAAGAAAGCATGAAGGTTTGGGGTTTTCCGGTCCAGTATACTGTACAGTTTTGCAAAAACAACAAACATGGTCAGTGATACAACTTTTCAGCATTACAACAGAAAAAGTGCATATGGTGAAGGGAACCATTTATGGGATGAGACTGGAAACTGGTGGATGGAATGCTGGGATGGAACCGAGGTGCTGTATGGGAGCCATGACGTCATCAGGAGTGGACCAGGGGAAGGGATGGAATGCGGAAGTGGTAGCGCGTGGTTAGGGAATCCGGGTAAAGTTACGGCGGCGTTGTATCTGTCTTTCTGTTGAGATAAAAGAAAGAACGGTTAGTACCCCACCTTTGCACAATATATTACGCTGCTCGTCGGGTCTTTACGTGGCTCCCTATGCCCGTGTGCGTGACACACCCTTCTAATTTACATGTTAACTGTTATCAGTAAAAGAAGGTAGATGTTTAAGTGAGTTTGCTCTTTTGTGTTGGCCACAGTTTGTTCTTGTCTTGAGCCAGATGTGCCCAAGTTAAGCTGCAGCATCTTGAAACCCAATATGTAGTCTTGTTGCATGAAAGAACATTGGTAAGCAAAATCACTGTAACTACAACATCCAAAAATACTTATTTGCATTAATAGTTACTGCAGAACAAAACAAGGGCATAGTATAATGTAATATCTAGCACTACTAGAATTGAACATTAATGTATGGAAGCTGTAAATGTAAGTACATATAGTCAGCAGCCGAAGGAGTATGTGTCCCCCCCACAGAAATGCGGGGGTGCCATCTGGGTCGCTCCTTTTAATAAGCAAAATGTTTAAAAGAAACGGTGCTAAACAGAAAGGTAAGGCAGTATAACCTGGAAAACTGCTGTACAGTCAAACAAAGCAAAGGTCACACTGGTGAAGTTGAAGCTCCATCTGGTTATTTGCTCATCCTGCAATGAGATAACCCTTGCTGGGAGTGACTCTACTTTCATTGAACTGGAAGTCAGTTGCCCTCACTGGTGTTTCTCTGGACTGTGGGTGGTAAGAGACAACATCATCAACCACAGCGCACCCTCTCATCCCATGGTGGTAGTTGTTACCTCTGAGTCGCGACCCTGTAATGCTCATGCATGACAGTACCTAAACTAACTGGAACTGTTTGATATGTAAAAGCTTGCCTGACTCCAATATTATGTCACTATGGCTGCATGAAACTGAAGTGAAAACAAACAGAAGCACCATGACCTTATCAAAGTCATACATACAGTACAATATACAAGTAATTAAGTAGTCATGAACCACGCTTAGGTTCATTTTGTATGCTTTCTTGAATGTACTACATAGCAGTTTGCTCATGATTTTTTTTCTCTGTGAGAAATAGTGAGTATAAATAAAATAAGTAAATAAAAATGTAGAATTTAAAGACTTTGGAAATTACCTTAACAACCAACAGGTGTATTAATGTAAACGTGTTTCAAGACATTGACATACAAGTTTTTTGGCAGAACTAGTCTGACTGTCTTTGGTTTAGGAATGCACTATATGCACTATATAGCTGCTTCCAGAACACCATATTTCAATCGTGCAATCTGAGATCAGTTAATCCTGATTAATGTACATTAATAGCAAAATCTACAAGCCCTTATGAGTCGAGCACTGAACAGCTGATCTACCAAGGACTACAAGGCTGGAGAAACAGAAGGAACAATGTTCATGCCAGCATATCAAGGGGTGCTGATGGCAGTGCAGAAAGATAACAAGCATTTCTCCAAAAGAGGAGAAACATAGCTGCATTAGTGGCCAAGGAAAAGATGTCATGAAGTAGTATTCCAGAAAGAATTAATGCATAAAAAAGTTAATCTGTGTAAATTTAGTGTAAAAATGTATTGCATTATGCAATATATACACCTGGGGCCTCATGTGCAAACAGTGCGTATGCACAAAAATGTTGTGTACTCCCGTTTCCACACTCACTTCAAGATGTTTACAAATTGAACTTGCCTTAAAGCCACATACATTTTCACGATAGCCTGCCCTATGTGTATGCACGTTTCTGCTCAATTTTGCAAACGGTAGGCACCCAGCGTCAAAGCAGTGCTACTGTGTCTGTGGTCTGATTTTCTTTTTTAGATTCACATCTATGATACAGGTTTTATCAAATACACTGAAATTGCATATCTTTTTACAAATGTAATTTACTTGATTGTAATCATTCTGTAACAATATAATGGTGCACAAAATGGCCAAGCTATTTTAATTACCATAGCTGCTTTACCGTTGTTGGAACATATCGCAAATGGAAGAATTGGAAGAGTGCTCGCATTTTTAGATGATGATGACTTGCTTCTTGAACTTGATTTCAATTACCAATAGCTATCCTATTGGAGCTGTGTGCCATGCTGGTGCCAGCTTCACAAAGGCAGACTTTGTGGAATTGTGCTCTACCTGCTCCTTTGCAAGTTCTGTCCATTCTCAGGGTTTTAGCCACAGGAGATTTTCAATGTGAACTTGCTGACCAATCGGGTATTTCACAATCATCACAGAGTCGCACAATGCCAACTGTATAGGATGGTATTATCTGCTTGTCATCCAGATATATACGATTTTCTTACATTGTGGTTGAACTGGCAAACATGAGAGCACAATTCGCAGCAACGTTCAGTTTTCCAAATGTAATCAGAGCGGTCAGCTGCACACACATTGCTATTGCAACAGCGCTGAACAAGTTATCAAGAGAATGAGCTGGCATTACATCATGTATAGCTGGAAAACCTATAAAAACAGCCGCTCTGCCCAGTTGCAGTTGCTTTTTCCAACTAGTGTGGCAAAAGGCAAGCAGTCCTTTTAAGGACAGCAAGTCACCTCAAAGTAAAGAGCAGAGAATTTGTTGTGCCACTCGGTGCTGATGCTACACTATAAAGGCACCTTCAGAGAATGAATTTGCTTATTGTAGCAGATATGCCCTTGATCCACCTCTCAGACCCTCAGGTACCACTCCAAACACGATGTAAAAGTACAAGACTCTTTTATTTTCTTCTCCTTCTACCGTGCACCAAGCAGCCTCCACTCCACACTATTCATAAACAATAAATCACCAATACAATTCTCTCCTCCTCACCCAGACACTTCGCCACCCTACCTCCCAGCTCAGCTCAATGTACTGGGCTTCCCAGAGTCCTTTTATACACCCTGACCCGGAGGTGTTCCTGTCCAACAGTCCACAGTTCCTTATTCCTTCCGGGTCAGGGTAAACAGTCCTTTTCTTCAGCCCGGGAGCACGTAATTTCTTCCTGTCACGTGACCATGACGTACTCCCGGGTTATAGAGCACATAAGAGCCCATGAGCCCTCCTACAGCGACACCTGGTGGCTCCCAAGGTATCCAGCAGGGCTGTGTGTAGAAACTACAAAGTCCATGAGGCCCTGCTGGAACTCGGGGCACGTTTATGCTGTCCGGAGTGCTCCTTCTGGCGGCCTGGGGGTGAGGGCCGGAGTAAAATGCCGGCAATCCACCACATTATGTAAATAGAAAGCATTTCCACTCTACTAATGTGCTGCTCTATAATCTAAAGAAAGTGTGTCACATATTGCAAGTATGTAGCTTGCTGCATAATGTAGCACACATTTGTGGTTTGCCCATACCTGAAGAGATGCAATATGATGAACCTGACCCACCAAATGATCAGCCTGATTGAACAGCGTTACAGCCTCATTTGAATGTAACTAACAGAATGTAAAAACAGCTAATCAGATGCAGCTTTTGTTTTTTAACCAATTCATTTAATTTTTGGTCAATATCACATAGTGCAACCTTTATATTCCTTAGTTCATTGGCCACATCTCTTGTACCATCCACTATTGCATTATGTGACTCCAGGACAGCGTCCATCAGCACCCAGCCAGATGGCCACCCGGTGGTTTTCAAGGCAGAGGTGCATGTGCAGCCAGTGCCCTAAGACATGCTCGGCACCCCAGCAACATCATGTCATCGGCACAGGGTTCATCTTTTGTAATATTGCTTGAAACAGAATAAACAGATGGTGGGCTGCGACTCGCTTTTCATTTTGATTTTGATATCTGCCCACTTCTCTTTCATTTGGGGCACTGAGTGTCTTTCTGAACTTGAACTTTTGAGTGTCTCTCCACACTTTTGTTGCTTATACCACTGCATAAGCCAATAAATAATATGCTTTTCCTTACCCTCCACTTTGCATTCACTAAAATTCTACTTTTTTTCCTTATCTTTTAAGTAAATACTGAATGGAAGGTGATATTTATATTTATTTGCATACTAAAATATGTGAAATTCTGGGAGGAGTCGGGGTGGGGCTGTAGGCGCATGCATATGCGTTAAATTTCATGTTCATTGGGATTTGTAAAGGGTAAGTGCGTGGAACTGGGCGTATACACAGATTTGTGCATCTGGATTTTCTTGTGCATACACACATTTCCACTTTTGTCTGTACACCATGTTTTAGTGTGAATTCTGTGCACGCCGTTATACATGAGGCCCCTGGTGATTATTTGAAATATTAATATAAAAACAATTAACACTCGTATCCTTTAGCATTCATGAATTAGTCTAGTCATGAGAGATGTCTAATATTATCCTGCCTGCAGTGAATCTTGTAATGTCCAGTAATTACATGCCAAAAGCAAGCAAAGGTTAATTGCTTTTGTGTGTAACTCTGCAACAGAATACTCAGTGTCCATTCTATGAATGTTAACTTACCCTTTTCATACATGGGCCCTCTGATATTTGGCCTAAGCATTTGTACAGTAATTATGTCTGTGGCATCTTTAAGAATGAATAAGAGAGCACATTGATATTTCTACTAAGTATTTGACATACCTACTTGCATTTCATTCTTAAAAGCCATCAGCTCAATGATCTATAATACAATGCAGAAGTCATCATATCTATAAGTTATTTTTAAAAAATGTTGCTGTTTAAATTTCAGTTACCCTACCTGTGACTCTGTGGAATTCTTCTTTGGTGGTGGCTTATTTAGTTCTGTCTCTGGGAGACAACCCATGCATGTGCATGCGTTTGTGTGTGTGAGAAGACACCGCTTCAACACACTTTTGCGATCATTTTGCCGGTATTCATGGCATGTCCAATGTTGTGAAGAAAACTGCCTTTACAGAAAGATGGTAAATATCCATGATTTACATTGATGTTGGCTCAAAGCCACAATGTGCGACACTGAACATATCATGTTTTAGAAGGGTGCACAGATATATTAAAGTCTCAGATGTCAAATGGTGATGTTTAGGCAGGACTTTAGGACTTTAGTCCTGCTTTCTGGGGTAGTTTTGCTTCATTTTTTTCAGCAGACTCCCAGTAAGATCATGGAATTGTATGCCATTTTAGCATATAGATTTATAAAAGACATAATAAATGAAAGGCAAAACAACTTAACTTTCTTAACTAAGTTTGAGGCATTTATGAGACAATTGCCAACCATT